>NC_051159.1:6496012-6671707 GCF_013339745.2 Dermacentor silvarum
ACGTATATCTCGGCATCAGAATGAGTAAATAGAAATAAATACCTGCATATCTGGCAGATGTCTCTGAGCCTATTGCCATCATTGATTTCTTAGGCGGAAACGTGTCCCTGACAACCGCGCTGGTTTAGTTGCAATGGCGTTCCGCTGCTGAGCACACTTTTTCCGGTTGAATCTCGATGTCGGGACTCCACGTCACAGCGGCCGCATTACGATGGCGACGTGATGCAACAACGCTCGCGTACTCAGATTGTATTGCTCGCTAAAGAACCCCATATAGTCAGTATTAATCTGGAGCGCTCCACTACGGCGACATTTATAGCCCAGTTTTAGCTTGGGTCGTTTAAACATCACAAATCATTCAAGCATGCCCGAGCAGAAGCCAGTCTTTCAGCTTACTCGACTCTCAGGAGACTGTTGTGTAGGACTCATATACACAGCCAAATGCACATGCGCCGTAGAAAAAATACTGAAAGCTGTTCGGGTATTTTTTCGTCACGCCATTATACAAATTCACCAGCGAAAGTTAGAAAAGTAAACCTAACACAGACAAAGCAGGATGAACACACCCCAGCAAAGTAAAACTCAACCTTCAAAATATGTTTTGTTTTTAGTAACAGCAAATTGCCGATAAATCGTTAGCACTATAGGTTAAATGGAGGATTGACCGGACATCGTGAATTTCACTCACAAGCACCATCATCATCATCATCATCATTTATTTACCCTTCAGGCCCTTACAAAAAATTCTAGTAACTTTCAATTAAATTTTTTTAGACAAATGTTACTAAAACCCACGAACGGTCTATTGAAAGTTCTCAAACCATTTTTAAACTTCCTAAGTACTCCATACCAACATCCTGTTGACTATTGGCCACCGATATTCAATTAAAATTTCATTTACAAGCTTTCTTGAAACGATGAATGAACATCCTTCAAACATTAAAAGCAAGGCATCTTTTAACTTCTTAGAAACATCCTAGTAACTTTTCTCCTACTTTTTGCTGTTCACCCTAGAAACATCCTTGTAACGTTCTTTCAACTTTCTGTTGCTTGCTCTAGAAACGTTCTTGTAGCTTCTTTCCAACTTTCTGTTGTTCGCCCTAGAAACATCCTGGTGACATTTATCGACTTTTTCCAGCATTTTTAAAAAATTGTCTGGTAGTGCTCTGATGCAACCTTGAACATATAAAAGTATGTACCTGTTAGCGAAACACACCAATCTTTTCAAACACTGATGTTTATTTTCCAACCCTTTCATACATGCCCTAAGCAGCCACAAGCAAGCAGTGACTATAATGTGGTCCGGATATCTCCAGTGTTCTTGATATCCCTCTTGCTGCAAGCCTAAAGGAGGAAAAATGCAATAATAGTTAGCCTTATGAATTGTATCTGGTCGAGATAGCATGATGCAGTCATCCACAAGAATTTGACTTCGAATGACCCACAATCAAAACGAAGATTTCAACTGACTGCCTTGCCACACATACTTAGAATGGCATTCACACCTCTGGGATGCAAAGCTTCTCTTTGGGCGACGTCCTTGTGGCTATTGGAACGCCACCCAAAAAGTGAATGAAGCATTGCTGAAGCAAAACTGCTGCACATAATATGCATGTGTTACATGTAGGAATCGTACACTTGTATAAAGTAGCTGTAAATCAGTTGCAGTAACGATACTCAAAGTTTTTAGAATGGCTTCAGCGAGATATGCCGAACTCAATAAATGCGATGACATGCGTAAAGCACTTTTTGCCTAAACAATGTCTTTAGGTGGTAGAAAACATTTTTAGAGACCCTCTAGTGCACATTATTCACAGTTTGAAAACTCAATTTGCTAAAACCACAACAAATTATTATATTAAAAAGTGACTATTTCAATATTTCCACCAAGTGCAGGGCAGCTTGAGCATGAAGCAAGCTTCCTTGTGGCATCTCAGTAAATCCGAGGTAGTGAGCATGTGGTACCACAAACCACAGATGCACACATGTTCTGGGCAGTAGTCAGCACTGTTACCATGTCACTGGAAGCTCGTGTATTAGGCAGCTGGCAAGTAATATGAAAGAAAAGGTAAAAAGGATTGTTTGCATTTCAGATAAGTGACAGCAAAGAACAAGCTTTATCCAATGTCAACTGGAGAAGGGCAGAGACACGCTGAAAAAAATTCCAATGTAAAGGCAAACGCTCAGTGTTCAGCTGCACTGTCGTGGCTTGCTACTGCCCGCAGAAAAAAAAGTGCCAATGTAACGGCGAACACTCAGCATTCAGCTGCACTGTCGTGGTGGCTTGCAACTACTGCGCTGTGCGGATTGTTGTGATTTAGCAGTTTGCGTTACCACCTCAAATTTCTGTAAAATACAAAGGAGACCAGCTTCCTGCTTGAAGCCAACCTGCACTTCGGGTGCATATTAAACTTGTCACATTAAAAGGTTATTGGTTAGTTATATGCTTGAGGAATTACCTTCTCATACTGTGGCTAGGGATTCAGCAGCTAATAAAGAAGAAAATTATGTTTGTATGCTAATTTTAGGAGAGGAAGTACGCTATGCAATACATAAGTGTGACCTATTAGACGGAACAATATAGGCGCACAGGCAATAGTGTGAGAAGTGAGCTTCACAAGACTGCATAATAAAAATGACAAAAAGATACACATCTCAAGAGCTCACGCTTCTCAACGATTATCTTAAAAAGGCAAACTGACTAGATTAATATACAGTCTGTACAGAGTTTATCATGCAGTTACTCAAGTCAAGGTTATATTTAGCTCAGAGGAGGCTAGTTAAAGGTAAGTTAATTAAACTGAGGGCCCCCCAGATGACCAAAAGTGATATGCAAGTGATTTGCCACTAGAAATCATGAAAATGGCACACACAGTAAAATGATTGCATATTACAGAAACATATCCTACAACACACAATGCAATGACAGTTTTGTACGCACCTTTGTAAAAACACGCAGATCAGGTGCTTTATAGTGGTGCTCTCCAGCTTGCAGCAGTGCGGCAGGTTCCTGTGGGATGCCTCCAGAATCCGCATAGCCTTCAACTGCAAGAAATGAATAATTTATTGCAATGTGAATCTAGAAACCTGTCATATCAGTGTAATACTGAATTGCAAAGAGCCTCACACTAGCAGCAACATAAATGCGCGTCTCCTACGAATCTTTCCATTATATCTCCGGAGGTTACACAGTTATGTTGTAACAAGTGAGATTCCATGCGGGAATGCAGCAAACATAAGACTACCAGAAAAATCGCCGAAACTCAAATATGTAATAAAGCAAAAGAGCATTGGATTATGAAAAAAATATTGAGCACATGATATTCCTTCTTGCTCTTCGTCAGTGGTTTGACCGACACGGCGCCCGTGTTATGAACTGGAATAGCCGGCCGTTCACGGTGGGTGGTAAGAGTGACGTAGGATAGAGCGCAAAGTAGCGCCACGAAATCGCAGCCCTTACTTTATTACTGCAAGGCACAGTCATTACCTATGACTGGAAGAGATGGCATACTGTTCCTTAGATGAATATGTATATATAGTAAAAGCCAGCGTCTGATTGGGATGTCTCGATTAAAAAGAAACCTCGTCATTGCAATATCTGCGTATATCTGCCTTGCAATATAGAACACGACAGGTTCTATAGTTCAATATAGAATACAGACAGGTTCTCGCGATGCGGGCTTTGAAAGTGAACTGTATAAAAAAAATCTTCATACAAGCTAATATGTGCGCAAGCGTCAAACATAGCTATCATGTGCCAACGCGTGAAGCCCATGACACATCGACGTATACACACCTGCAGTGTACTCGCGGAAAGGCTTAAATACGGAATAATTTTCTGCCGGGAAACTACCCAACAAACAGTAACTTGCAGTGTTTCCAGAATTGTGTTCCCATTCAGTCAGAGCTGTTGGGTTTGCGCACCGCTTATCAGCCGGCGCCCAAGTCTGGCTCATCTGTTCCGGACGATAATCTGTTTCGCGCATGTGCGCTGATATGTTTTCACTCGCCCTTTGATCACGGCGTTCCTTTATAAAGGACTGCGGATCACGCCGTTGGCGCTTCTTTTTGTACACCTTCTTTCGGCAAGCGTGCCGCATTAAAGTACGTTCTTCCTTCTCCCGGCTTGGAACCCAACTCGGCCAAACGTAACAGAGCAATCAGACGGGGTAGCATACTTCACAGGAAAATGCAAGTACGCGATAACATCAACAGAAGCTTTCGTAAAATTGCTTACTATATGTGCACCAGAAACATGGACAACTTACGCTCAGAATGCGCTCTGCTCTTGTTACACAAAGCTCATTACATGAACCATAAGCTACAACAACGCGCACAAGCGCCAAACTTGCTTACCTTTCAAGACGTAGTCAACAAACGCTCTTTCGTCTCATGGGTACCGTGGCACGAACTCTCTCTCGGGCGCAAACACTGTAGAGCTGCCGATGAACTACAGCACCACGAATGCACAACCTACAACAAATTCTTCCATACACTGAGATGAAGCCCCAGTACCAGGCTTTTCACGAGAGAGAGCAGGCAGGCGGGAACAAAGGCAGCTTGGACGGGCGCAGTAAGACACTGTTGACACTGGCGTATCGCACGAAACCCACGGCGAACAACGGCATTTCACGAGTCCAGAGGTTGTGCGATGGTTAATGCACACGATAAGAAGCACATTTTGCCTAGGCACTTCTAATATAAAATTCAACTACCACCTCACTGCAACGAGCACTCGCGCACAGCCAACGTGGTCCATGCACTACAGCAACTTGGATTGGATTGGATTAATTGGCAACGATGATGATGATGATGATGATTTATTGGCATCCCCTTTTAAACGGGGTGGCGACAAATAGTCACCTTGCCTGCTTGATTTAATCAGGTATACTACATATGTTCTTTATCTAGCAGTTTTGTATACCTCTCATTATCTTTCTTTTTCAGAAATTTAGCTTGTACCGCTGCCTATGATTTTAAGAGATCAGGTCGTATCCATCTTTTCCCTGCTTTTTGTCCACCAGTACTCTAATCGTCTCTTGCTGATCTCTACGGCTGATCTGTTTATGTTTCCTTCCACTTTAAACCCAAGCGCTTCTGGGAGTTGCACGTTACCTACGGTTCTCGCTGGGTGGATCCCGTCGCATTCCATTAGGATGTGCTGAGTGGTCTCTGGATCTTTACTGCAGCATACACATGTCTCATCTAGTTCCGAATATTTGTTCCGATATGTTTTCGTCCTTAGGCAACCGGCTCGAGCCTCAAATAGCAAGGCACTGCCCTTTGTGTTATCGTACAGATTTTCCCTTCTAATTTCTTTCTTCTCATTCTTGTAAATATCCATTGTACTTTTCGTTTCCATTCTTTGCATCCAATTCACGGTCTCTATTTCTCTCACTTTCTTTCTGATGACCCGTGGTTGTCTATTTACAGTTTCGATTATCCTGTAGTTGGTTGCCAACTTCCTTGACCTCTTCCTCCATTCTGTGTCCACACTTTTCATGTAGAGATACGTGTGCACTTTAGCCGCCCATTTATTTTCATCCATGTTCCTGAGCCTTTCTTCAAAACTAATTTTGCTTTGTGCTTCTCTGACTTCAAAAGAGGCCCAACCTATGTCTCCATGCACTGCCTCATTTGTCGTATCACCGTGTGCTCCCAAAGCCAACCGGCCTACTGATCTTTGGTTAACTTCCAAACCCGCCAATATATCCGATTTTAAGCATATAATGGCATTTGCGAATGTTAGCGCTGGCACCATTACTCCTTTCCAGATTCCACGCGCCACCTCATACTTATTGTGGCCCCACAGTGCTCTGTGTTTCATTAATGCTGCATTCCGCTTCCCCTTTATTTTCAGATTATCTTGGTGGTTGCTTGAGTAATTCTTTTCTTCGTTTATGTGTACGCCGAGGTACTTATATTGCTTTATTATGGGTATTACTTGCTGTTGAATTGACACCACGAAGTTACTCGTGTGTTCATTAAAGATCATAATCCCTGATTTCTCTGTGCTAAACTTAAGGCCTAGATTTGTCGCTGCGTTCCCACAGATATTCGCAAGTATCTGTAAATCTTTTTTATTGTCCGCTAGTAGCACAATATCGTCTGCGTACATCAATCCAGGGATCTTCTGTTGCACCATTTGTCCATTACGCATGTAGGATAAATCAAAACCTAATTCGCTGTTTTCCAGTCGTCTTTCTATGCCCTTGACGTAAAGCGTGAACAACATTGGTGAGAGAGGGCATCCTTGCTTCAATCCTTGGTGAATTCCCACCATTTCATTTCCTTTTCGGCCTTCCCATGCCACTTGTACTTGGTTGTCTCGATATATCTCCCTCAGCAGCTCCACGAAATCGTCATCTATGCCTTCGTATTGAAGAATATCCCACAACAATTCCCTGTCTACGTTGTCATAAGCTCCTTTAATATCTAGAAATGCTACCCATAAATGTCTTTTCTGAGCTACTGAAATCTCTATGCACTGAGTTAGTACAAACATATTGTCTTCTAAGCGTCTGCCTGGCCTGAACCCATTCTGTAGTTCCCCCAATACACCGTTTTCCTCCACCCACTTCGACGGTTCTAATTTTATGGCTTGCATTGCCATTCTATATATCACCGACGTTACTGTAACTGGCCTGTACGAGCTCGTCTTATCCTTATCTCCTTTGCCTTTGTAGATGAGATTCATCTTGCTTTCACGCCATCCAACGGGAATATTCTTTGTTCTAATCACTTGCTCTATGGCATTAGTCAGCAGTGCCTTGCTTTTTGGACCGAGGTTTTTGATTAGCTGTATTGGGATTTCATCGGGTCCTGCTGCCGTGTTGTTAGGGACATTTTCTGCTGCCTTTTTCCAATAAAAGCTTTCTATGCTGAATTTTGATCTCTCAAGCCTCTCTGTTGTTGCTGGATCTGTTGTCTGAACTACGCTTTTTCTCGTACCGAAGTTATGCCTGATAACGTCTGTGATGTATCGCAGCGCATCATCGCCTTCATAGATGTTAGCGTCTGCATCCCTTATAGCCGTTTGCGAGTTTCTAGTTGGAGCTCCGAGCGCTTTTATATATACGCTGCTGCAACAAAACACTGCAGCAGCGCCACACTGCGATTAACGAAAAGGAACCTGCCTCCCTGATTCGCATCGCTTCAGGAGCATAGCCTTCGAGATTCGCATTTGTCACTCAAGGGAAGTCGTAGCTGAAGCATGAGCCAATCCACGCGCCGCCCGTTCGGCTCCGTCTGCTTGAAATGACGGTCGGTCTACGGGTTAATATGACACTTACCGAGCAGATATCCGTGGTCACCGCCCATATACACGTTAATTATGGCGTCAAGTGTAGTGTTTTCGAGAATATGTGCCCTCATCTTGAATTGATGAGACGATATTTCCTCTTAGCGTCAGGAATAAAGGTAACAAAACGTGGCGATGGCTGGCGTGCTACAGCAGCTGAAGCTTCGGCTGAAGTGCAACAGGCGTACTGCTTGCACGCAAGCGCAAACAAACAGATACGGCCATGCCAGGTACACAACTGACTACTCAGTAAACTGACAATCGTAAATTATTCACTTCTGTGCCCAAGCAAGCATTTACGGAATCCTTGCTGCCGTACGAATCCCACCAATATATCAACACAACAATCACCCGCAGTTTTGAAAAGAAAGACTCTTTTAACAGTGACCGCAGGTACTGCATTTGCGAAAGTTTTGTGTATAGTTTGCATAAAATCGTAAAGGAAAGGTTTCTTAAGAAGCCGAATTCCGAGAAAAGATAAGCGTCGTGAAAACAAATAAATGGCCTTACGACATGTCAGAAAGTCTAGGCATTGTATAGTTCCTGCTGGTGCTAGTACAATATGTGGAGCAGTGGTAGAGTCTGCCTCACACGCAAAAGACCCGGGTTCGAGTACCAGTCACTGTACAGCAATCTTTTTTTTTTTTTTTGAAGTAGCAAAACGTTATATACAATTTCACTGGGGCAGGCTAAAATATCTTTCCTTAGCTACTGCTAATTATATATGCATGCGTAATAACAAAAATTATTCTGTCTCCTCGCTTTCTCTTAAACTGCAGGGAGCAATTATCAGTAGCACACTTAGTTTAGTCGTACTAATTATTGTATTACCGATATTGCATGTTATGCTTCTTTATTGCAGTGTTAAATGAGCAAATGAATGAAACAAATACAATTGTTATAATATTCTTTACAGAAAAGTAAAGACAGAGCCTACCAACTTTCCTTAAACTTTCTTTAAACTTTCTTCAAACGAACTTGCTTCAAGCGAAAACAAGAACGGAGCCTATCAACTTTCTTTAATGTTGCTTTAAACAAGCTTTCTTCAAACGAAAATAAAAACAGAGCCTACTAACTTTTTTTGAACTTTCTTTGAACAAACTTCCTACAAACGAAAGTTAGAACAGAGCCTAACAATTTTCTTTGAACTTTCTTTAAACAAACTTTCTTCAAACCGAAGTAAAGACAGATCCTACCAACTTTCTTGTAACATGAGATAAGAGAAAGTAAAAGTACATAGAGTGTTGCTAAAGTTGATAGAAAGTTGGTAAGAGTTCTAAAGAAAGTAAGGAAGTATTTTTGTATGGGGGACCCTTAAACAGGGCGTTACATAAGGCGGGGGAGGGGGCAGTATTGAAACTACATGTAAAGGAGCGAATGCTTTCAAACAAAGAACCAACTACGTTACAAGTACAGAGCGCACAAGCGAAAACAAGATTTCTGTTATTATTGTTCGCCAGTAATGAAGTACGGTAATTATTCCAGTTGAAAACACAAAGAAAAAAGGGTAAAACACAGGTTGGGAAGGAGCAAATAATTAGGAATAAGCTAACAAACGAAGCGATACTTCATAATAAGAGATTGACACCCAATCGGTCATTGAAATACGAGTGAAAGTAGTGTAAAGAGCATAATTTAAAACAATATCTTCTACTGTACAACGCCAATATCATAAAAATGGTGCAAGAAAACAAGAAGTGCGTAGTTCAAATTATTTAAATTTTCTGGACTTCTCTCAAGAGCAACTCCTTCGGTAAGGCAATACCACTCTTCAATGGCCGGATGCCAGTTAAGTGTGAACTGCGCTTATTACTAAGCATTTATTTATTCATGGACCATGTATTGATATGACGGATCGACGCAGCAAAAGGTTACGGCTGCGGGTAGTTTCAGGATTTTATAGTACACAAAAATATGTCACTCTGACAAAGAGCAGTTTAACGGGACCGTGTTTTGAATATAACTGTCTCCAATTTTTTACGCTAAGTTAAAAACAGAACCATTCTGAAAGAATTTACGGCTGCCTCTAATGCGATACGAAATTTGTTTGAAGAACTGCGGCGTGGTACATTGACAAAATAATAAATTAGGAATGTTTGCATTGTGTGAGACAAAAGCATTACAGAATCAATATCTTTGTCGCTATGTAAAATTAGGCACACCACATGCACTTATTTTACCTACGTTCATGTGATATTGGGTAAAACTGTTTTGGTCGTTTAAGAATACTTAATGTGCTTGAGAACAATATTGTAACAATTTTCGGCGGGCAATATTTGTGCTTGTCTGGTTTACTCTTGTGCATGCGTGATGGCATAAAAGCCTCTCATGCTCATTGAACACAAACTATTTTGACCTATTCGTCTGCTTGAACATATGGAAAAGTTTATTTCATATTGGCTAAATACAGGAAGAGTGTAAGTAGTCTCAAACTTCTCCGGGCCTGATCCAATAAGACCGATTGCAGAATTATTTCGTGTGCTATGACTCAAAGCTAGTTCTTGTGCTCTTTCGGTATTTGCATCTGATCCAGTAGCATTTGTTTGCTCCGTATATATATATATATATATATATATATATATATATATATACATACGCCGCACATATTTGCATTTTCACTTCCCACTCAGCACACAACACACGCAGACAACTCCTAGTGTACGATTTTACCCCCTAAATTGCAATTACTCCTTTGATCGGTTATTCCGACCAAGGAACAACCCTGCCGTGTAGGCTACTCTACGAGTTTCCGCTGAAGATTTACAAAAATGGAAAACGCTGTTAGGCAAGGAGGTTGATGAAATAACTAGTGTTCTAAAGTTGTAATGAGCTTAATTACAGAGCCTTTTGTTCGCATTACACAGATTACGGCCATCGAGATGAAGGTTTTCCTCAATTTCACGACGAACATGGTACGTGCCCTTTTCTGTGTGGGACCGCATTGCATTCATTTGTATTCTTTGACATAACAGCTACGGAAATTAGGTCTTTAGTGCTCTCATTGCCCACTGGTAAAGCAGCCGGTTGTGATGCTGTTACGGTAAAGTTTCTAAAATCAAATATACACATACTTTGTCCATTTTTAGAGAACATATTCAACGCCGCTTATCACTCTGGCACGTACCCTGATATTCTTAAAAAGGCAAGGGTGTCTCCCGTGTTCAAAGGCGGAAATCCTGATCTCCTAGAAAATTACCGGCCTATATCGGTTCTATCTACAATCAATACACTATTTGAGAAGCTCATAGCAAAACGAATGCTCAGCTTTTTATTAAAATACAACATCTTAGTACCTAACCAGCACGGATTCCGGCCGAGCAGATCAACAAGCACAGCTGTTACGTCTGTTGTAAATACGATATATAACTCTTTGCATAACAAAGAAACAGTTATTGGCATATTTTAGACTTAAAAAAAGCATTTGATACGGTTGACCATGAACTTTTACTAATGAAACTAGCTTGCTATGGTTTTCGTGACATAGCGTTAATCTTTTTTCGAAGCTATCTCACAAACCGACAGCAGAGAGTGCATATAGAAGCAGACACTTCCGATTTCTTGCAAATATCGCATGGGATACCACAAGGATCGGTATTAGGCCCCCTATTATTTTCCTTATACATAAATGACCTCCCCAACTGCCTGCATGATGGTGATGCCGTTATATACGCTGATGACACAGCTGTACTAATTTCCGGTAAAGATAATGATGAAATAGAAGAAGCCGCTAATGAAGAACTAAATAATATATCTAAATGGTTCACTGCAAATAAACTGACATTAAACTGCACTAAAACTTATTACGTAGTATTTGCATCCTCGGGCAACAAAAATAAACGTTCAGTAACTTTGAAAATCGATAACAAAGAAATCGTCCAGGTGGACGGATGCCGATACCTTGGCATCACGCTAGATTCCTCATTGCACTTGAAGGAACATATCAGTAGCGTCTGCAAGAAACTAGCACATGCATGCTTTGTGCTCAATCAGGCACGTCAGCACTTTCCTCTAAGTACACTGAGAATGTTATACTTTGCAATTTTTCATTGTCATCTTACATACTGTGTAGAATAATGGGGATATACGTATTCTTCGTATCTAGCACCACTCGTCACTTTGCAAAAACGTGCCCTACGCATTTTAACCTTTTCAAACTGCAGAGACCATACTGCACCACTGTTTCACGAACTACAGGTTATGCCCTTTATCGTTGCACGTGACTATCAAACAGCACGTGCTATGCATACAATTTTGTCGAGTAATAACCCGCTTCCCTACACCATCTTTATCCCCCCCAAGAGACACAAGAAGTCAAGATAACCATAATTTCAACATACCAGCTGTTAACAACTTATACAGTAAGCGACTGTTAGCTTATACAGGCACAAAGATATGGAATGCTCTCCCAGTAGAGATAAAAAGAAGCCCGAATTTTTCTCCCTCACTGAAGGACATTATTGCTAAAAACAATTTTCAATCTCTTGCCGAATTCTAGTGCTATGAAAATAGTGTGCTATCTTGTTCTTGAAATACAGTGTACTAGCATTTTTCTACTCCTGCTATTGTATGTACTTTTGCGGATGTTGAAAAAAAAAGGGAAAACACCGATTCGGTTTGATTTTTTATTTATTGGTCACTTATATGATTATGATTATTTCTGTTGACTGTTATTTTCATGTAATCTATCTTTAATTTTATTTTATTATTTTCATGTAACCCATTTTTTATGCATGTAAAAGTTCAAACATTATATTCATGTTTTATTACTGGCGCCTGGGTGCTTTGATTTTGTGTACTTATTGCATGGGCCCGAACTAGCAAATTGCTAAGGGCCCAGATGCTTTTGTCACCCGTTTTTGTATGCATATCTCGCAAAATAAATTGAATTGAATTGAATTGACTACCTCAATATACTAACAGCGGTAATATATATCTACATTGTACTAAGCCACACGCTGCTTTTGTATAATTGGAAGAATTCCTTTGCCTGAATATGCATTCCCGATAAATGTCCCTTAAAATGGCATTCAGACGTCGGAGAAATTAGATGGGTTGCTGTGAGGAGTGTGCACCACGGGGCGGGCGCGTCCATTCTGGCGAGACTGCTGAACTCATGCAGATATCTTCAACCAGATTGGATACTTTGCTCGGCCGTTACAAGCCATCCGAGTGGAGCACGTCTGAGAAGCTGGATTTAGAGGATATTTGCTTCTTCGTCTGGCAACATGACATGCCATGCTCGATATGGCTTGATATTCTACTTATGCGTGCTATGTCTGCTCAGTGCCATTGGGAACCAGCGCTGGCCAGAAGGTGCTACGGCCGTTCTAGTGTGCTACTAAAATATGCTGACATCGTCTGATACGGAGGCCACGAAAACGGCATGCCATTTTTTTTCACGATAACAGCCGCTTGCTTAGACCACTTCTGACGTATAATATGAGCTATACGGTTGCTCACAGGCACTTTTTAGGGCGTAGTTCTTCCGAAAAACACTCCAGAAGACACGCGCTGATGTCTCAGGTGACTGAACGCTACAGGTTCTTCATTAAAAAAGATGACTCTAGATAGAAAGAATGTGTCGTATACTAGGGCAGCTGTTTTCTTTGTGGCTGATTTAACAATGGTAAGCGAGTAGTGTAGTACCGGTTCGCAATTGTTGATAATGTCTTTTGCTTCTGCTGTAAGCATTTCTATCGTGACACTTCGGTTTCCCTTCAATTCTACAGCGAAATCGAGACTTTAAGGTGAGTTGGTCACTATGATTGAATATAGCGCACTCGGGTTTTCTAAACTGACAATAAAAGTCTGTTTCATTTTTCTTCATAAGAGCTGTCACCTCTAAATGCTCGCATCATAAGTACGGGTATGTTGTGGCCGCTGATCGCATTACCTCCAACCTAGTATGCCAAATAGAAGCCCAGGCCGTTCATTTGCAGCTCATTTGAATTTTATATTATTACCGCTCTAGATGACTATCATGAAAGAATTTCACAGCTTTTAATAAAATTAATTCAAGAATCGAATACCACAGGAAAGACGACATCAAAACAGCAAGAAAAAATATACCGCAGCAGGGTTAAGAGTTTGTAACGCGAACGTTTTAAGTGTTTTACCTGTGGTACAGGCTAGGCGGTTTTGCTTTGTTTACAAGACTGCCACTCTCCATCGAGGGAATAACAGTTGGGCATATTGAGCGTACATAGTTGACTAAAACTGAGAAACTATATATATATATATATATATATATATATATATATCTGCAACTACAACATACTAATTCAAGCTGAAGCACGAATGCAAGGCGGGCGAGTTAGTTAGGATTTATCATACGTTTTGCAACAGCGCAAAAGCAACACGGACAAAGGGAAGAACTGTGCGTGTAACAAGTAACAGCGCCCTGTTGTGTTTTTCTTGCTTTTGTCCGTGTTGATTTTGCGCAGTTGCAAAACTGATAAATACACACTCAACACATATTAGCTCGCGTGATTTGCAACACAAGTAACATACATGACGGAAATGGTTCGCTTGAGCAGTGCGTATACTTATTTAAACATAGACCAAGAAAATGTACCTGAACAATTGGACAATAAAACAGAAATAGAATGAAAACAAGGAAAGAAAGGGAATTACGTGAATAAAAAATTATTTCACAGTGAACATCCAGTGTGTTTAAAAGCGTAAATGGGGAGTGAGAAACGTCTCTGTGGCGACTATCATACAGGGCTTTCTGGGACGCCTGAGACACTGTGAGCCGTTCACGAGCGATCTGGCGAGCTGTGTCGGCCCGCGCTATGGCGTCGCGAACGTACGTGGTGGTTGAGCTGACAGGAAGTAAAGTATCGAGAGGCAGAGGAAGGTTCCCGTCCATACAGGAGATAAAACGGGGAGTAGCCAGTGGTATCATGTCGTGACGAGTTGTAGGCAAAAGTAACCTACGGCAAAGTAGCGTCCCAATCGCGGTGATTGGCGGAGACGTACATAAAAAGCATATCGGTCAGAGTTCGGTTCAGGTGCTCTGTGAGTCCATTCGTTTACGGGTGATAAGCAGCTGTGAGCTTGTGGTGGGTAGAGCAGGAACGAAGAATGTCATCGATGACGCGAGACAAAAAGTATTGGCCTTGATCGGTCAGAAGCTGTCGAGCAGCAACATGGTGCAGGATGACGTCATGAAGGAGAAAGCCGGCGGTATCCGTAGCGCAGCTGGTTGGGAGGGCACGGGTAATGATGTATCTCGTCGCGTAGTCGGTCGCGACGGCGACCCACTTGTTGCCTGATGTCGATGTCGGAAAGGGGCCAAGAAGGTCGAGCCCAACACGAAAGAACGGTTCGGCGGGAATGTCTATAGGATGAAGCAGGCCGGCAGGTAACATAGCTGGCCTCTTGCGGCGCTGGCATATCGTTGGAGGGAGCGATAGAGACCAGGCCAGAAGAAACGGCGCCTGACGCGATCATAAGTGCGGGTGACACCAAGGTGACCAGCAGTGGGCTCATCGTGAAGCTCCCGAAGGACAGCTGAGTGCAGATGGGCAGGCACCACAGGGAGGCGTTCAAGGCCCTCAGAATACATATTATGGCGGTATAAGATGCCGTCCTCAAGGAAGAACAAGTGGAGTGAAGGTTCGGGTATGGCGGAGTTGAGACGGTCGATGATAGACCGTAAAGCTGAGTCGCGGCGCTGTTCGTCCCGTATATTAACGAGGTCCGAGATAGACAAGACGCAGGCGTCGGTGTTTTGCTCGGTGACGTCAGGGGAATCCACGGGATGCCGTGATAGACAGTCGGCATCTTGATAAAGTTGACCGGACTTGTGCACCACTGAAAACGAGTAGTCTTGGAGGCGCAGAGCCCAACGACCAAGGCGGCCTGTAGAGTCTTTGAGCGAAGAAAGCCAACAGAAAGCATGATGATCAGTTAGGACGGTAAAGGTGCGGCCATACAGGTAGGGACGAAATTTGGCGACAGCCCAGACAAGAGCAAGACACTCTCGTTCCGTGGTGGAGTAATTCTTCTCCGGTGCGGACAGGCGGCGGCTAGCGTACGCAATAACACAGTCGTGGCCGCTCTGATGCTGAGCGAGGATGGCACCGATTTCATGGCCGATGGCATCTGCGCGAAGTTCCGTTGGTGCAGTCGGATCAAAATGCGCTAAAATAGGGGAAGTCGTGGGGGCATCGATAAGCGCCGAAAAGGCAGCAGCTTGGTGTGAGCCCCATGTAAAAGCAACGTCTTTTTTGAGGAGTGCCGTAAGGGGACGGGCAATGTTGGCGAAATTACGAATAAAACGTCGGAAATAGTAGCACAATCCTATAAAACTGCGTACGTCTTTAGCCGAACAAGGTTCAGGAAAATGCTTCACGGCGCGAATTTTTTCAGGATCGGGCTGGACACCTGTCGCATTGACGAGATGGCCAAGTATGGTTATTTTACGGCGCCTGAAACGGCATTTTGAGGCGATGAGTTGGAGACCGGCATTGCGGAATACCTTGAGAATGGCGGAGAGGCACTGAAGATGGCTGTCAAATGTTGGCGAAAGAACAATGACATCTTCAAGGTAGCACTAGCAGGTTGACCATTTCAAGCCACGAAGAAGCGAATCCATCCTGCACTCGAATGTGGCCGGCGCATTGCAAAGACCGAAAGGCATCACTTTAAAGTGATAGAGGCCGTCGGGAGCTACGAATTCGTTTTTTTCGCGGTTCAGTGGGTGAACAGAAATCTGCCAATAACCTGAGCGAAGGTCAATAGACGAGAAATATTGGGCGCCGTGAAGACAGTCGAGTGCGTCGTCGATACGGGGCAAGGGATAGACGTGCTTTTTCGTGATCTTGTTGAATAATCAACGCAAAATCGCCAGGTGTTGTCCTTTTTCTTGACCATCACAACAGGAGCGGCCCAAGGACTCGAGGACGGTTCGATGATGTTCTTGGCCAGCATTTTATCGACTTCCTTTTGAATTATGGCGCGTTCCGCAGCAGAAGCGCGATAAGGGCGCCGGTGAACCGGTTGAGCATCACCGGTGTGGATGGAGTGCTGAACAACTGTTGTCTGGCCTAAAGGGCGATTTTCGAGATCAAATATATCGGAATACGACAGCAAGACCCGGCGAAGATCTTCTGTTTGCGTATGCTGGAGGGCGGCCGATATCATCATTTTTTTTCGAAATTGGCACATAGCGACGAGGTGGCTGTGAGAGAGCCGGAAACAGTTCGAAGGCCGTCGACGGCTAACACAGAAATCGCGCATTCCTGCAACGACGACACGTTGGCAAGCGCGATACCGGCTGGTAGCACGAGGGTAGAAAGGCCAAAGTTCAAAAGAGGCAGGCAGGTTTTGTTGTCGCGTACGGTAACCATAGTGTGCGGGAGGATGACAGAGTGCATCAGGACCACGTCGAGAATCGGGGAAAAAACGCATTCACCATGGCACGCAGGAGGAGAGGGACTTAATGGGACGTACGTGGAGGCTTGCGGTGGCAGGTGGAAGAACTCGACAGAACATAAGCGGCTTGGAGTGTCCGATAGTGCGTGGGCGTCAAAAAGGAGTTCCAGTTGAAGGACACCTGTGCAGCAGTCGATAAAGGCTGAGTGCATCGAGAGAAAGTCTAGGCCGAGGATCACGTCGTGAGGACACTGTGCAAGCACGGCAAACAAACCAATGGTCTAATGGCCAGCAATGCACACTCGGGCAGTGCACAATCCAAGAACGGCAGACGAGCTGCCATCAGCGACCCGTACTGTTTTATTTATTTATTTCACAATACTGCCGGCTTCCATTTGGAAGCCCAGGCAGGAGTGGTACAAACATCGTGATTTCAAACTCTTTTAACACGAAAGTGTTTTATGCCGGGGTCCACCAAGACTTCAATGACGTATTTCCGTCACGGAAATACGTCAGCTTACAATGTACACGAACATAATACGAAGAAAGAAACCAGAAGAAAAAGTTCCACAAACATGCAAAATTTGGAAATCGAACCCACGACCTCTCGGTCCGCGACGATAGATTGCCGAGCGTTTAACCCATTGCGCCACAAACGCATTTGCAGAGAGCTACACAGACGCGCCTTATATATCTAACACTCCTCCGTGTACCCGCGCTCTTGCTCGGGGCGGTGCCGCCGCCTACGAGCAGAAAAGAGAAGTACTGCATTATGACACTAACGCGCACCGACAGTGAATGCTTCGGTGGTCTCAGCACTACGACGCCTCGATGCCAGCATTCGAAGGGACGCTGGCATCAAGAAGCACTACCAACGCCAGGTGGCGTTCACCGTACTCAGCACAGCGGAGCGTGGCCTCCGCAATTAGCTCTGAAAATGTTTCTGAAGTTTATCGCGGAGGCTGCAATTACGACGCGCTGTACGCGCTGATTTGACTCGGTGACGATTCAGTTACGTGCTTTGTCTTGCGCGTTGTATTAGTGTGTCAGTTACGTGCTTCGTCTTTCGCGTTGTGCTAGCGTGTGCAGCGTAGTGCAGCTTCCATATGCACGACGGTTGCTCATGGTCATCGACGTTGGTAGTCGTGATGGAGGAGACGTGCCACCAGGCGTCAGCGTGGGTGCATCAACGCCTAAGGGCGCTTTAGCCACAAAACACCAATAGACATTATATATCAATGTGCAATAAACATTACACTACTTCTGTGAAGACACGTTTCACTTTCGTGTTCTATACCGACTCCTATATAAGAGGGATCAACCCATTTTTCCTCAAGGGAACAAGCAAAAAAAAAAAAGAGAAAAAAGAAAAAAAAGAAAAGGAAAGACAGCCCAATAGGCAAGGCAAACATATTCTAATACACCGTACAAAGCAATACGATGACGCCATCACATTTGCTGCCAATATGAAAGGCGTAATAAAAGAGACATCAGAATATCCAACACTAGCAAAAAAGAAACGATGAGCGCATGACATTACAAGTACGTCTGTACTGCAGATAAGAAGGAATCGGGAATGGTTGAATTGACCACACTTTGCGGAAGGGCGTTCCATTCGCGAATTGTTTTGGGTAGGAAAGAAGAACTATATGCGTTTGTTCTAGCATGCGGCACTAAGATTGTTTGATTGTGCTTACCTCTGATCAGGCGCGATGTATTAAATTGCATCGTGAATTGTTCTCTGAATTGCGGGCGTAATCACTTTGCGGAGCTGAGTACGGAGAGCAGCGCTCATTATTCAAATCTGCGCTCCGGTGTCTATGAGGGCCCTAACGGTGGCGTCGTCCACTTGAATGTCCAGAAGGTTTCGGCGCGTAGGTACAGTCAACAGAGGATTTGTATATCGGGTCACTGATGCAGCGTCACCTCCGGGAGCTGCACGGCTTAGTTTTCCGAAGCGTAGGTAGCAGGCCGTGCAGGGGACGATGACCGGTATGGTCGCGGCGATCGAGACCGACAGCCTTGTGGGGACGGTGAGCGGCTAAACCTGGAGTGCGGAACGGTGGCATTGGAAGCATGTGGATCAGAGCGAGGGGAAAACCGTCGAATGTTGCCTCCAGGACGAAGCCGATATCTAGTGCTCCAGTTTGAAGGCGACGACCAGCTACTGCGGCTGTGACAGAGGGGCAGTTGAAACATATGGGTCGGTCGTCTGCCGTCCTCCAGTCAGGCGGGTTTCTGTAGCGCGAAGGGTAGACCTGGTTCTGCGTGACATTTGCAGGGGTACGTTCGGATGTACGGATGGAACAGACGGCCGATGATAATCCAATGTTCGCGAACTCCTGGCGGACGACAGCTTGTATGAGCCTACACGATGGGCAAGTTGGCTGACTGAACGTCTGGAAGAACGGCCGTAGGAGCTAGTGCTTCGAGTTCGCAGCGGAAAATGCGCGTTACAGCTTCTGACGCTGTAGCCTGTACAGGCGCCGGTGCGTCTTCGCATGATGATGTGGCGGCGGTGTTAGGTAGCCGAAGGAACTGGAGGGTGACGCGGCTCTTCGCTTGTTCAAAGCGCTGGCATTCCTTAACTATGGCGTCGACCGTCGTACAGTACTTACACACAAGTAGATTAAACGCGTTGTCGGCTATTCCGTTTCAAAATATGCGATATCTTGTCATCTTCGGCCATTTTTGCGTCAACTTTTCGACAAAGGCCCAGTACGTCCTGTATGTACGAAATTTACGATTCAGTGCTCGCCTGTACACGAGATCCCAACTCCTTTTTAGCGGCCTGCTGTCGGCCACATCATCTGCCGAACAACTCACGCAGCTTCGCCTTGCAAGCGTCCCAACTTGTGAAATCTTCTTCATGCGTCCGGTACCACACGCGTGCCGTTTCTTTCAGATAGAATATCGCGTTGGCGTACATAACCGTGGGGTGCCGCCTGTTGTGGTTGCTGACGCGTTCGTACATGTCGACCCAGTTTTCGACATACAAGCCATCTGTGCCAGAAAAGGTTCCCGGGTCTTGTAGGTGCAAAAGAATCACAGAAGCGGGTGGCTGCTGCACTGGTCATCGCTGGTCATCGCGGAGCAAACAAGACGGCGACCGCTTCGAAGTTCCGTGCTTGGTTGACGGAGCCGGCACGTTGGCAGGTTTACTTTTTATTTAGGAAGTATTACTATATACAAGTGGTGGCGTGAAGCAGAGGTAGAACACCCGCCTTCAAATCTGAAGGTCGTAAGTTTGAATCCTGCTCCAGTCCACTACATTTTCAGGCATGGAGTGGTGCCTGACACCAGCAAAAAATATTGCCGAGAGCTAGTGGGGCTATAATAGTTCAGGTGTAACCAAACTAGGCAGGCCCACTAAGCTTCATCAAAGTCACTCCCTCACCAGAACAGGAATTGGCCTCCCTGGTGCAGTATTCGGCCACTACCTCCCTCATGACTCCGACAATTAACCCATGGCCCTCAGTCCCCAGTGGCTGCGGAGCACCTGACCAAGGCGGCGGTCAGACCTGCGATGTGGCAGAGGGTGCTATAAGAATCTCCGGGTCCGGACAGGCCGCCAATGGAAACTGAACCTGGCAACGTTCAACACGCGTACCCTCTCGAGTGAGGCTAGCTTAGCAGGACTATTTGAGGAATTATCAGGCATTGCCTGGGATATTATTGGCCTTAGTGAGGTTAGAAGAACTGGTGAGGCTTACACAGTGCTGACTAACGGCCACATCCTCTGCTAGGATGTGGTCGTTCCAGATAAGAGAGAATCCGGGGTAGGATTTCTAGACCATAACAACATAGCGGGCAACATTGACGAATTCTACAGCATTAGTAAGAGGGTAGCAGTCGTCGTAATAAAGCTGAATAGGAGGTACAAAATGAAGGTAGTACAAGCCTACGCCCCAACTTCGAGTCACGATGATTAAGAAATAGAACAGTTTTATGAAGATGTTGAATTTGCACTGAGAATGGTGCAAACTCCGTATACTGTAGTCATGGGCGACTTCCATGCAAAAGTGGGGAAAAGGCAGGTTAGCGAGCAAGCAATTGGAAACTACGGCATCGATTCTAGGAATGAAAGAGGAGAGATGTTGGTAGAATTCGCGGAAAGGAATAGGCTCCGAATAATGAATACATTCTTCAGGAAGCGCAGCAACAGGAAGTGGACCTGGAAAAGCCCTAATGGAGAAACAAGGAATGAAATAGATTTCATACTCTCTGCCGATCCGAGCATAGTGCAGAATGTAGAAGTGTTAGGTAAGGTAAAGTGCAGTGACCATAGGTTAGTGAGGTCTAGGATTTCTCTCAATTTGAAGAGAGAAAGAGTGAAATTAGTCAAGAGGAAACAGGCGAACCTAGACGCAGTAAGGGTGAAAGCAGACCAATTCAGGCTGGTGCTCGCAAACAAATATGCAACTTTAGAACAAGATGAAGATAACATAGAGGTAATGAACGAAACCGTAACTAGGCTGACCTCAGAAGCAGCAGTTGAAGTGGGAGGTAAGGCACCAAGGCAACCAGTAGGGAAGCTCTCCCAAGAAACAAAGGACCTAACAAAGAATCGACAAAACATGAAAGTTTCGAACTCAAGAGATCAGATAGAATTCGCTGAACTGTCAAAACTGATCAACAAGAAGAAAGTAAGGGATATACGAAATTATAACGTGGGAAAGATTGAGGAAGCCGTAAAATATGGACACAGCATGAAATCAGTAAGAAGAAAGCTTGGCATAGGACAAGGCAAGATGGATGCAGTGAAAGATAAGCATGGTAATATTGTCACGAGCGGCGATCCTGTGGTCAGTGCTTGGACGATGACGACAATGACGGGTGGTTTTCTGGTGTGCACGCGCTCCCCTGAACGATTGCTGCAGCGTTGTGCGCCTTACCGTGTAAATATATCCATTGTATATATATTCTCCCCGTAACATCTTTGGTGGACGTGCGGGGTACGCTCGCTACAACACCGGGAACTGGATCTTCGCAGCGGACGGTGCGTTGCTGCCACCACAATGACCGACCAAGCGACCCAGTGTGAGCAAGACCCGTCACCGGTCATTCTCTTGCACCCTCGTGATCCCAGGACATTCAACTGCACAAACGGCGTGGACGTCGATGCATGGCTGGCAATGTATGAGCGCTTCAGCCGCACTAACAAGTGAGACCCGACCATAATGCTGGCGAATCTCATCTTCTATTTGCGGGGCACTGCGCTACTCTGGTTCGAGACGCATGAGACCGCTCTGACGAGTTGGGATGTCTGTAAGCAGAAATTACGCGATCTATTTGGGAGACCTATCGCGCGACAACTAGCGGCCAAGCAGGAGCTCGCAATTCGTGCTCAGACGTCCACGGAGCCGTACATCTCGTATATTCAGGACGTGTTGTGTATGTGCAACAAGGTCGACAAGGACATGCCTGAAGTGGACAAAGTGGGCCACGTACTGAAAGACATAGCCGATGACGCATTCTTATCTGCTACTGTGTAAGAACTGCCCAACTGGTGGAGTCGGTCATCGCTGAATGTCGTCGTTTTCAGCTGGCCAAAAGTCAACGTATCACTCACCGCTTCGACCGACTTCCTAATACGGCTGCCACGTCCTCCTGCGAAGGTTTAGCCACGCTTCGGCAAGCGCAAGCTCCAGAAAACGTCACCATTATCGTCCGTCGAGAACTCGAGGCCATGGCACTCGTTACCCCTCATGACGGTATGCAAAGCAACAACCTGGCTCCGATTTCGCATATTAAGGCCGTTGTTCGCCAAGAGGTCGCGAATATGGGCATTTTACCCACCTTTGATAACGGTCATACTGCTACCAACCCGGTCGCCCCTGTCGTCGAACACGACGACAAGACCGAACCGACCTTCAGGTCACGTTATCGAAATCCAGCCGATTGGCGCACACCTGATCACCGGCCCATCTGCTTCACATGCTCTAGGATTGGACACATCGCCCGCCATTGCCGCAGCCGCTGGCCCACGTCCTATCGACCAAACACTTACAATCGCCCGGACCGTGCACCATATGCCCCATCGTTCCGTCCTGAGGCCTCAAGTGCTGAACGTCCTCCTAGGGAAAACCGGATCAGCCGCTCAACATCGCCCCAGCGCCGTCAGTCCCGCTCGCCCCAACCTCGCCGCTCTCGGTCTCCCTTTGGCCGCCTCTCGGAAAACTAGCCAGTGCAGCCCCCGAAGGTGACGCTGCATTTACGACCCGGCCTGAAAATCCTCTGATTGTCCCTTATACCCGATGCAACTTTCTTGAAGTTCTGGTTGATGGTGTGGCAGTTACCGCTCTTGTTGATACCGGCGCACAAATTTCTGTAATGAGCTCGAGCCTCCGGCGCCGCCTCCAGAAAGTCCTGACGCCAACGACTTCACCTACCGTCCGAGTAGCCGACGGGAGTACACCTGCCGTACTTGGAATGTGCACTGCACGCATCACTATTTCTGGTCGCCACACATCTGTTCTTTTTGCTGTTCTAGAACAGTGCCCCCATGACCTCATCTTGGGAATCGACTTTCTGTCCACACACGCTGCCCTTATCGACTGCTCCGCGGGCCTTCTCCGGCCTAGAACTTCCTTCGTGCCCCGACAACGTCGATGCCGTCCCACCCCGCCTACGCTCCGTCGAGTTTCTTCGACTGCCTCCGCAAGCCGCAATATACGTCCAGCTTTCAGCCTTTCCGCCCCTACCCGACGGCGACTACGTTGCCTGCCCTATTCCTGAGGTCGCCATGACACGCAACGTCGCGCTACCCTATACGGTGGTGACAGTTAGAAACAACGGCACCACCTTTCTCATCCTCAATTTTGGCTACTCGACGCAAGTTTTTCCTCGCGGCATATCACTCGCACATCTGACCCCATTGGCCGGCCACACGGTTTCTGCCCTGACCACAGAACCTCCACCGGATTTTTGCCGCCGTCATCGCAGTCAGGTTCGTCCTGCGACCACTTCGCCCGCATGATATCTGGAGACCTCGCTCCGGCACAGTCCGCTGCCCTTCGCCGCGTGCTGGTTTCCTACCAGGATATCTTTGACTTTGGCGACCGTCCTTTGGGCCAGACTTCCGTCGTCACCCATCGCATTCATACCGGCGATGCGAGTCCTATTCACTGACGGCCTTATCGTGTGTCAGCTCCGGAGCGTGCTGTCATCCAACAGGAAGTGGAGAAAATGCTGGGCAAAGGCATAATTGAACCCTCATGCAGTCCTTGGGCCTCTCCCGTCGTACTTGTGAAAAAGAAGGGCAATAGCTGGAGATTCTGTGTAGACTACCGCCACCTCAACCAGATTACCAAGAAGGATGTGTATCCTCTCCCGCGTATATATTGATGACGCACTGGACTGCTTGCACGGCGCCAGATATTTCTCTTCCATCGACCTGCGCTCAGGATACTGGCAAATCGCTGTGGACGACCAAGACCGCGAGAAGACCGCCTTCGTGACTCCTGATGGCCTCTATCAATTTAAAGTGATGCCTTTTGGCCTATGTAACGCCCCTGCTACTATCGAGCGCATAATGGACTCTCTTCTTCGAGGCATCAATTGGTACATATGCCTTTGCTACCTGGACGATGTTATCGTTTTTTTGACTACGTTTGAAAACCATCTGACTCGCCTGTCCACCGTCCTTGGATGTTTTTCGCCGTGCTCGTCTTCAGCCTAACTCGTCGAAATGTCGCTTTCGGCACCGTACAATCTGCGTACTCGGCCACCTTGTTGACGCTGCAGGCGTGCAGCCAGACCCTGACAAAGTCCGCGCGGTTAATCAGTTCCCTACTCCACGGTCGGCCAAGGATGTCCGCAGTTTTCTTGGCCTGTGTTCGTACTTCCGTCGTTTTGTCCAGAACTTCGCGGAAGTGGCCCGCCCTCTAACTGGCCTACTCAAGAAGGACGTCGTTTTCACTTGGGGTCGTGACCAAGCGGACGCCTTTTCATCGCTCGTTGCCATCCTAACGAACCCACCTGTTCTAGCACATTTCGACCCGTCAGCCAGCACGGACGTTCGTACCGACGCCAGTGGCCACGGTATAGGCGCCGTCCTTGCACAACAGCAGCACGGCCTCCACCGCGTGGTCGCCTATGCAAGCCGCCTTCTGTCGCCATCGGAGCAAAATTACTCTATCACAGAACGCGAGTGCTTAGCACTCGTCTGGGCCATCGCAAAATTCCGTCCGTACCTGTATGGCAGGCACTTTTCAGTTATTACAGACCACCATGCGCTTTGCTGCCTTTTCTCGCTCAAGGATCCCACTGGTCGCCTTGGCCGTTGGGCACTCCGCTTGCAAGAGTACTCATTTTCTGTTTTCTTCAAATCTGGACGGCTTCACCAAGACGCTGACAGCTTGTCACGATACCCGGTCGATCCCCCTGATACACTGGAAGATGAACCTGACACCTTTGTTCTGGCCATTACAGACTTCGTCCACATAGCTGACGAACAGCGCCGCGACTCATCTTTGCGGCCTATTATAAACGGCCTCAACTCAGCACACCCTGACCCTTCCCTACGGATGTTTGTGCTCCACAATGACACCTTACACCGCTCAACGCCCGGCCTGACGGCGCTGAGCTCTTGCTTGTTGTCCCCGCGCATCTTCGCTCTACTGTTTTGCGCCAGCTTCACGATGCACCGACGGCCGGACACCTAGGCCTGTCACGCACGTATGATCGCATCCGTAGGCGCTTCTTTTGGCCTGGTCTCTACCGTTCTGTGCGACAGTACGTTGCGGCTTGTGACCTCTGCCAGCGACGCAAGACTCCTGCCCTACTGCCTGCTGGCAGCCTTCAGCCCCTCGACATCCCTGATGAAACATTTTTCCGGGTGAGACTCGATCTTCTAGGGCCTTTTCCCATGTCAACCACTGGCAATAGATGGGTTGCAGTCGCTACTGACTACGCAACGCGGTACGCTGGTGAGCACTTCCCCTTCCCACCAGCTGTGCTACTGATGTAGCCGATTTCCTTCTTCACGCCGTCATCCTGCGCCACGGTGCTCCTTGTCAGTTATTCACGCATCGCGGCCGCTGCTTCCTGTCTAAACTAGTCGACGACATTCTTCGTTCTTGCAAAAACAATCACAAGTTCACCACTGCGTACCATCCACAGACAAACGGCCTTACTGAACGCCTCAACCGTACTCTCACAGATATGCTTGCTATGTACGTGTCTGAGGACCCCCGAGACTGGGACATTAAGTTGCCTTTTGTGACCTTCACCTACAACTCTTCTTGTCACGGCACAGCTGGCTATTCACCTTTTTATCTACTGTTTGGCTACGACCCACCATTGCCTATGGACACCATACTTCATGCTCACGCAGACACATCCTCTGCCTATGCTCGTGATGCTCTTGCCCGTGCTGACATCGACCGTCAGGTTGCCCGCGATCGCTTGTCGGCTTCACAGGTCAATCAAAAATGTCTCTATGACCACCGACACCGGGAGGTGAACTTCCCTCCAGGATCGCTCGTCTTGCTGTGGTTCCCGTCACGTCGCGTTGGCCTATGCGAAAAACTCCTCTCCCGTTATGCTGGCCCTTACCGCGTCGTACGCAAAGTCACTAATGTGACCTATGAAATCGCTCCGCTAAATCATACGTCGGCCTCTGCAACAGTCGCGAGTGACATAGTCCATGTCTCGCGTCTTAAACCGTACCACTCTCGGCCCGGGCCCTAATTGCACCGGGACGGTGCTTCTGCCGCCGGCGGGTAATGTCACGAGCGGCGATCCTGTGGTGGGTGCTTGGAAGACGACGACGGGTCGTTTTCTGGTGTGCACGCGCTCCCCTGAACGATTACTGCAGCGTTGTGCGCCTTACCCTGTAAATATATCCATTATATATATATATATATATATATATTCTCCCCGTAACAATATCATCAGCAATTTCGATGACATAGTAAAAGCAGCGGAAGAATTCTATACTGACCTGTACAGTTCCCAAAACAGTCAAGCTACTTTCATTCGAAATAGTGATGAACCGGATACAGAAGCTCCTTCTATAACTAGCGATGGAGTTAGAAGGGCCTTGAAAGACATGACTAGGGGAAAAGCGGCTGGAGAAGATGAAATAACTGTAGATTTAATCAAAGATGGAGGAGATATTATACTTGAAAAGCTTGCGGCCCTTTATACGCAATGCCTCACAACTTCAAGTGTACCAGAGAGCTGGAAGAACGCCAACATTATACTTATCCATAAGAAGGGAGACTTTAAAGAATTGAAGAATTACAGACCCATTAGCTTGCTTTCAGTATTGTATAAGATATTCACCAAGAGAATTTCCAATAGAATCAGGGCAACACTTCACTTCAGCCAACCCAGAGAACAGGCTGGCTTCAGGAAGGAATATTCTACGATGGATCCTATCCATGTCATCAATCAGGTAATCGAGAAATCTGCAGAGTGCAATAAACCTCTCTATATGGCTTTCATAGATTATGAAAAGGCATTTGATTCAGTAGAGATACCAGCAGCCATAGAGGCATTGCGCAATCAAGGAGTACAGGCGGCGTACGTTAATATCTTCGCAAATATCTACAAGGATTCCACAGCGACATTGGTTCTCCACAAGAAAAGTAGAAAGTTACCTATCAAGAAAGGGGTCAGGCAAGGAGACACAATCTCTCCAATGCTATTCACTGCATGCTTAGAAGAAGTATTCAAGCTCTTAGACTGGGAAGGCTTAGGAGTGAGGATCGACGGCGAATATCTCAGCAACCTTTGGTTTGCAGATGACATTGTCCTATTCAGCAACAATGGAGACGAATTACAACAAATGATTCAGGATCTTAATCGAGAAAGTGTAAGAATTGGGTTGAAGATGAATATGCAGAAGACAAAGATAATGTTCAATAGCCTAGCAAGGGAACGAGAATTCAGTTTCGCCAGTCAGCGTCTAGAGTCTGTAAAGGAATACGTTTATCTAGGTCAATTTCTCACAGGGGACCCTGATCATGAGAAATAAATTTACAGAAGAATAAAATTGGGTTGGAGTGCATACGGCAGGCATTGCCAAATCCTGACCGGGAGCTTACCACTGTCGTTGAAAACAAAAGTGTACAATCATTGCATTCTACCGGTGCTAACATATGGGGCAGAAACTTGGAGGTTAAGAAAGAAGCTCGAGAACAAGTTAAGGACCGCACAAAGAGCGATGGAACGAAAAATCTTAGGAGTAACGTTAAGAGACAGGAAGAGAGCGGTGGGTATCAGAGAACAAACGGGGATAGACGATATTCTAGTTGACATTAAGCGGAAGAAATGGAGCTGGGCAGGCCATGTAATGCGTAGGATGGATAAGCGGTGGACCATTAGGGCTACAGTATGGATACCAAGAGAAGGGAAGCGCAGTCGAGGACGGCAGAAAACCAGGTGGGATGATGAAGTTAGGAAATTCGCAGGCGCAAGTTGGAAAACGCTAGCGCAAGACAGGGGTAATTGGAGATCGCAGTGAGAGGCCTTCGTACTGTAGTGGACATAAATATAGGCTGATCACGATGATGACTATATACAAGGTTTGGACAAGCAGCGGCGACGGATGCAACGCTGTCGCGCGCCTCTGGCTACTTCGTCGCCGTCGTCTTCTTCCGACCGACAGTAGCAGCCCCTTCACTGTCTCGTGGCAATATATTGGCTGGTGCGGACAATCCGTCTCGTGCGGCATGTTGCAAATTGAGCGAAGTGTGGCGCGACTGCCTTCACTAATCTGGAGACCGCGAAAGCCAGTGCGTGGGTGATGCGTGGGCACGGTTCACAGCAGTGGCCGCAGACAGACCTCCGCTGATGCAGTGCTTTGTTTTCATGCAGACGACGCGCACTACTCTGGCGCCATCTTGTAGCCATCTTCGCAGCAGAGTTCGTCTTGCGCGGCATTGCCCTCGTCTTCCAAAAAAATCTATAAAACCCCGTTGTCGATGTATCAGTCTTTAGCGCCGCGACAATCGGCCCCAGTGCAGCCGAGTAAGCGCACAGACGCGTGTAGCTTTTTTTTTCCGCGTGAGTTTCAGATATCCTCTGAATGTGAAATATTTGTTTGCGCAACTCCGTCAGGGACTTGTTTAAAACCGTTTCTTCGCTTGGCAGAATAATTTCTAGGACAGGCTCGAAAGTTTCATTTGCTCTTGCCTCTTAAGATCAATAATTGTGTATTTAATTACCGTCAAAAAGCGTCTGCGAGGGCTGATTGGTGAAGCACTACTTCAGCCAAGGAAATATCATTTTTAGTGCACGAAACGTGGAAGGAAGAAAGAAGGCGACAGGACAGGCCGTATTTCTCCTGTCGTACTCTGTCCGGTCGCCTTCCTTGCTTCCAATTCTTGCGCAATAAAACAGATTTTTGTTTTTCTAAAGTTAATTAACGTCAATTCATCAATTAGACAGATTACTGCTCAAATTGCTGCTTATGAAGAGGCTGCGATTCGGGACACTCGAATGGTAAGAATTGCGTCACCATAAATTACATTGCTGTACTTTACAATTTTGGTGCAGTCAAACAGCAATAACTGATATACGTAGTGTATGGTAAATCGAGGATGGTGTGCCTAACTCTTGCAAAACTGTGGAATACGAGCGAACGGCATACACGACAAAGCAACGGCCGAGCTCACAGGCGAAATCAGTTCATTGAACGCCGTATGAATCGTATTGCATGTTGCTATATATTACGACCCGAACTGTGAATATAAACACAGTGGAACGCAGTCGTAGGAACGCATGACGAATTTCAGTGAAGGAACGCTTTTGAAACAGCGCCAAGCGGACATGCACGCGGTGGGGCAGGCCACGGCCGCTGGATAAAAAAAAAATTTATCCAGCGGCCGTGGGCAGGCAATCGACTACTAGAACCTTCCAGCGTCTGAACGGCAGCCAAAATATAATGTTGCCTGAGTGCAGCACAGAGTTGTTGACTATTCAAGCCCTATATATAGTTCCAGCTTAGAAATCTTCTGGCTCTGTGAATTCCAATTGCGCTTAACTCATTCACAATGTTTTGAACGGTCATTTGTAGATTTTGGCATCTTAACGTGAAAATAATATCGGTCCATCATTCTCAATAGATAGTTTTAGTTTAGCGCGGTTACCGGAATAGCGGGCGTACCGGAATAGCAGGATCGAAATGCGCATGCGCAGAACGCTAAACGACCCATACCGATTTACCGTGCGCATGCTATTTCTCAGAGTTAACGTTACCGTGTTAGCGTGTTTACGTAGTGTACGTAAAACATGGCGGCGGTCCCGGCCGCCCGCTTCGAACTGAATTTGGAGTTGCTGTTGAATAATTCACATCTTTGTAGGTAATGACTGCGTAAATGGCTTTCGTTTACCTTCAGGCGGGATCGACAATATGTTTTATGGATAATTTAGCGGAGTTTTCGAGATCACTTGTTTCGAACGCGCCTAAGCCTAACGAAAGAAATTTTCTCCGAGATGTGAGCGCCACCTGTCGATAAAGTCGGGAGATAGGCGCGACGACGGCATATGGCCTCTGCGATGAAATGATTTCGGAGGCTATGATAGACAGCTTGTACTGCTTGTCTGTTTCGTTGGAAATCGACGGACATGTGAAGTAAAAATACAACGGTGCTCCTGGCTTCCATTGCGCTGCTTATCGCACTTTCCGGACGCACACACACATAGACTTAGGTGCCCTATGTATGCGAAATTCTAAGCGTAATGGAATAGCGTCCCGCACGTAAACTACGCTATCACGCTATACTAAAGCTCTCTTTCTGCAAAGTTCGTTTGCGGAACGGTAATGCTATTTCCCGTAACCCCGCTATTACGCTAACGCTAAACTAAAACTGTCTAATTTCTAACAGCGAAGCTGTTTAAGCCAGTCGTAATTTGTGGTGCGTAGCCTTGGCAGCCATAGCAACCCGGATAAAGCGGAGGAGGAGACCGCATGCGCACGCGGTCTCCTCGCCAGCTCTTTGCCTTCCCGACCCCTGGCTCTCTTCTCTCCGCGGCGCGCTGAGCCAGGAAAAAAAAAAGACTCCATCTCCCGCTAAAGGGAACCATGTGTGGATGCGAAACAGCGGGGAGATGGTTAGCTTGAGCGGGAGATGGTTGACGTTTCGATCCGGCTTCGCGTTGCTGCGCCGCCTCGGGATCCACTGCTCGACGTTGACGTTTCGATTCGGCTTCCCGATCCTGGAGTTCAGGGTCCGCTTGCCGCCGTTCACGTTTCCTTTCGGCTTCGCGAGCCCGAAGTTCGGGAGCGCCACGTCGCCGCTAACGTTTCGCGGCAGCGGCCCGAGCGCTCATCGAGGCGCTGCACAGGAGAGAGAATGAGGCGCGCGCGCTCCGTTATTTTCATACCGCGGAACTACCGTGGCGCCCCCAGCGGAGTATGCAGCTATCGCACCACCTGTGGTGCGCGCCGTTGTGTATATAGAGTAGACGATTCTTAGAGGAGAGAAAGGGGGGAGCATAGGAGAGGCGAGATAGGGGGAGGGGATGCGCATGCGTGTGTGGGTGTGGGACGCGGGCGCCGCTCCTTAGAGTAGAGGATTCCTAAAGGTGAGAAAGGGGGGAGCGTAGGAGAGGAGAAAGGGGGGGAGGGGACGCGCATGCGCTGTGGGGTTGTGGGACGCCGCGGGACGGAAGGAGGGACGGACAAGGCCCCCGCCATAAGCTGCTTCGCATCTAAAAAAGGCGATAGCTTGCACTAGGCCGCGCAAAGCTCAAGACACAGTGAAGCTGGCCGATTGATATCGAGCGGCTAGCCTCCAACGCGTTCGGCGTCGGCAGGCAGCAGCGTTCTTGGCACTGTGCCAACTCTGGTTAGTCTGCCTGCGTTTGTGGCATGCCAGGAACGCTGTCGCTCGTAGGCGCCCACGCGTCCAGCGCTAGTCACGCGAAATGTCGCGAAAGGGATGGTACCTCCGAAAATGATCGCTCAAACATGTGTAGTTGAGTTAAACCAAGTTAAGACCTAGCAGCAACCAAGTTCATACCTAGCAGTAGCAGCCAGTAAGCTTCGCTGTGCCTAAGCCTGATTGCCTGATTGCCTGATTTTCAGTTTCTTACGATTAACGAAATCACATCTACCGGTGTACCTCGGCATTGCCGTGACCCCTATACATCTCAGTCGCCATCGTAGTTTTAGCTAGGTTTAGGACTTACCTCCCTCATCTTAACAACAATCTTCTTTTTTTTCAGCTGCTGCGAAACGGAATAAAGAAGGGCAAGACAATGCTCCAATTTTCTGTACGTAGAATGAGTTTGAATTAGTTTCGATTGCGAGGAGATATTTGTCTTAAGCCTGCAAAGCATTATTTATAAACAATGTTCTGACACTTAGATTTCAGCATACGAAACGTACGCCTGAGTGTGGTCTATATGAAGGTCGCGCATGTGTGCCGTATACAGTACCAACGCGAGAACAAGTGAAACATATCGATCCACCCATTCGCCAGTCAGTGGGGTTTCGGGAACAGTGAGGGACAGTAGGGCTCGTTGATCTAGGCACTGAAAGTGTCTCATGATTGCCTTCCATAGCTTGGGTGGACCCAAGCTATTTTAACAGCTTAGGAAAGAAATGTTTTCGAACTCCTGCCGGACGACTGTTCGAATTAAAGAGACATTTGGTTGCATGGCCACCCGACCTTTTGGAACAGGGTCTGCTGGGAACGTTGCTTTGAGCTCACGAAGAACAATGTGCGTCATATTCTTTGATTTCACTGAATGACATTATAAGGTTAGTTGATCCCACAGAGATTTTGGGTAGCCTATGTGGCTTCTATAAGAATACAAAAAGTCGGATTGGAAGGAAGGTTTGAAGGCTTCGAGAAGGTACATTACAGAAAATGCAAGACAATAAAATATGCAAGGATGATGGGGAAGCCGAAGAGAGTGTGCACAAAAAATTCATGCCGCATGGATTGCAGAAATAGATACGAAAATATACAGGAACATGATATACTGCTCTCCGTCTGCAATAAAACTGAGATATGTGTAGATAAAACATGGGGAAAAGGTTAAGGAAAATATTGTACCCCACGTCTAGGCGTGCTAGGAATTAGCCTCTAAGCACAAAAATAATGATGTTGAGGTTGATCGATTATGATATACAGTTGGATACGTGAAGGAATCAATGCAAGCTTTGAAAATCATCTGAAAATATTCACCGCTCCGCACTCAGTAAAGGCGGCTGGAGTGAAGAAGTGACCGCGCGCGTGAAGAGCACATGTCACGGAAAAAACATAGTGCCTAGTGGACGTGGTCCCTCCCTGTAGCATGATGTTCTATTTGGACGAAAGGCGTGGCAGATTCGCCGCTTCGTATTTAATGATTGGTTAAGCCACACTGTTCTGGTAACAATTTATTCCGTCTTAATGAAATGCGCTATATTTGAATGCATAACGAATACGAAATATCTGTATGGCCACACATGCAACATTTCTTTGGCGGGACCTTGGAAAGCGATTTTTGGAAAACATTGTCGTGCCACCTTTGTTTTCACAATTACGCGGCTGGAAAGAAATGATAAAATATTAGTACGAAAACCACTAGGGAGAAGGTGCAGAAACGAGTTCAGGTGCAAAAGTATGTTTGTTCATTATCAAATATTTGCCGATCCCAAGCTCAAGCACTTTCCAGAGCTTGAGACTTTACTTTTTCTTTTTTTTCCAAGAACTATTGGCCCACACAAATTGTAGGATACAAAGACCAACAACTAGCTCGTTCATGAGACAGCGGACACTTCACGTCTGTTTTCCTAGCGATGCGCACAAGAGGCTTCGAGATGCTTTATTGTATATTTTGGTGGTATGATGAAACCGTGTATTAATTTAGTACCTTGTACTAAGCACAATCTGAAGTGCATACACGCGCGCACGCAAGCACGCACACACGCACACAAATATCGATCGACTTCAATAAACACAGTCTGCAAATTGTCTTGGCAAAATTGTGCCCAAAGCTACTATATGTTTCGGTAAAGTCCGACTGAGATATATGTTTCAAGATGTGGTATCTGTAAGAAAAGAGAAAAGAAAGCCGGCTGCAACAAGGCAGGTACAAGATATGCAGTAGAATGTAGAACGTAGAATGTAGTAAATTATACAGATAGTGTTCGCGTTCCTTTTTTTTCTGGAACATGACGCAAGAACATATTCGTGGCTGGGGGATAGAAGGATTGTATCAAAGGGGGTTGTGCTTCTACATGAACGTGTTAGATATATTACCCAGAGTTTACAGGGATTTCATCGCCAAGCGAGCAAACTGACGCGCCGGTTTCTTGATGTGTGGAACTCAACAAGCCATGCACATTTCTTGACGGCTTTAGAGTAAAAATGCCACACTTCATTGTTAGGTGGAAGCAGACTTGGCCTTGGCAACCGGTGCGATATTGATATTAAACAGCGCTATGGGCACACAGTGATTATTATTGTGTAGCATTTATTGCTACGTCGAAGCAAACCTGTCTGGATTATTCTAAAAAAGATGCAAGCATCGATTCATTCCTGCAAGGTGTTGTGTTTCGGCGGAAGCCGCAGAAGAACCACAAACACAGTCACGGCCGCAATGGAACAAGACCCCCTGTTTATTCAGAGGCATGTATATATACAGGTGACAACACTGGCGCCACTGGCGGCGTGTAAGGGTGTAAGGGTGCAGCTGAAACTGATATACTACACAAGGGTGCTACGTCATAGGACCTAATCGGCAGGTCTGGTTATTAGTGCCATAGCGTTAGTCATACAAATTGTAACTATTCTTGGCAATGAGACCGACGCTCTTTGTTGCAGGACTGTTTTACGCACCTGTACGAGTAACGCGGAGGTGCGGCTCTCAAGCCATCACCAGGTATTGCCACAAGTGCGAACAACGAAACTCTGAGGTGACGTTAGAAATACAATAAATTGTTAAGTGACCGGAAGCGTTCTGCAGAGGTGATCCGAATCCACGCTCGTATCATTGTGACGAGTGTGGCAACCGACCAGTGGGCCAGACGGCGTTGAAAGCTTCTGGTCGGCTCATTCGGGCCATGTAGCTCCTACTGGCTGCACGCTGGTAGTCGTCCTTTTTTAAGGCGAAACTTTCTGTGCCCACCACTTGGCACGCGCAGTCATGCGCACTACAAGTGGTACGATAAGTATGCGTCAGCAGCTGAGCGAGGGTGGAAGAGGCAAGTCGCGCCGAACGCCGACTACTGGCCCGGAGGCCATAGACAGGCTGCACATGGTGCCACGGCACTACGTGCGCGACACCTTCTTAACACCACTTCCTCGAAACAGAAGAGACCAAGTGGCAAGTTTCATCCACACACATAAATTAATGTGCGTGTGGAGTGGCCAATGACTTGCTTTTCTGAAAGCCACGTGGGCGCAGGGTTTGCGAGAAAAGCGATAGCGGATATGTGGCTGGAGATTTGTAACTTGCCGCTTCTGTATGCAGGCAAAAAGGCAAATAGACGGGCAAAGTGGTATAAATTCATTGCTGATTTAGGCAGCGCCACAGAATGGGGACAAATCAACACAAAAGGCATGTGCTGTCGTGTCTCTGTTCTCAGTGCTGCTCTGCTTTTCTTCTCCCAAATTTTGGGAGAAGAAAATATGATCCTGAAACGTAGTTATCTATTAAAATCCTAGATCTATTAACTGCGCTATGGCAATAACGTAAACATGAAATGACAAGGTACACAGGAAAAACGCGTAGGAAAAAATCAGAGCGTCAAAGGCTTTAATGATGCTTTCAAGGATTAATGTTGCTTTTACCTGACGACAAGTTCGACCGAACTCGTCGACTTCATCAGCATCAAGCACATCGCATTTAACACTCACATGCTAAGGAAATGCTAAGAAACTATTCGGTTGCTGAAAGGGCTACTGACGCTTTGTTTTTTCTATTAAATTTCGTGTTTGTAGCCGCATAATAAGCCAACTAAATGTTGTAAAATTTTTATTTATGCTTTCAATCGAAATGTGCTATTTATAGATAGCAATCGGTTTCTTTTGGAGTTTCTATTGGAAGTTTCGCGTTATTGAAATCGACTGTAATTGTTTAGAAACGCTAACTGCGTGTCCATAAATCCGCAACTTGCATAGTAAACCCTATGCTTGCTATGTTGTTCCGTCTCTCCACGAGATCTCTGCGAGTTGCGCAGATATAAAACTGAATCACAATTTATGATTTCATTGCATTTGTTCTGGTAGATTTGCTTGTATATACAGTGTTTTTTTGTTTTACTTCGAGAACTTTTATTTACGCAAGAAAGACCAAAGCAACCAAGCAAAGAAATGTCGCAGTTTCGCCCGAAAGGCGAAGCATCGATTGCGATAGTATATAAGTAGACAACTATACCTGTTATAGCGTGACGTCGCATATCAGTGCGCACCCAGTGCGCGCATTCCTTGTGTTATGGATCAGGTGATCCGTGTCTATATAAGTGCACTGTGAAATAAACGGTCATCCTTTTGCTTGTTGGAATGCTGCCTGTTCGCTCTATCGCACTGGCGACGAGGGTGGGATGTGCCCGCTTCCACTAGCTCAGTGCTGAAGCAGTATCGTAGACAGTCGGCGGTCGACAGCCACGGAAAGGAAGGCGGCGGCAGCCCTGGCCCGGAACGGTTGAAATCGTCGGTACCACAGCAACGAGTCAACGCAGTCATCGGGAGAGCGAACCGATAAGTATACCGTCACTGCACTGGAAATGGCGCGACTGGGGAAGCTAGACGAGTACGACGAGAAGGAGCAGAATTTTGAATCCTATTTAGAACGCTTTGAGCATTTCGTCACTGCAAACGATATCAAAGAGGAAAAGAAGCTGTCCGTATTTCTGAGCGTGATAGGACCACGAACGTACGAGGGGCTCAAAAGTTTGGTAGTACCCGCCGTTCCTGGGGACAAATCCTTCGAAGAGGTGACAGTGCTGTTGACGAAGCACTATAGCCCAAGCTGTTCTGTGATCGCCGAGCGCTGCAAATTTAACAAGCGAGCACAAGAGGAACAAGAAAGCGTCGAGGATTTCATAGTGGCCTTAAAGCATTTAGCAAGGAAGTGCGATTTCGGTCTGTTCCTGCAAGACGCACTGCGAGACAGATTAGTCGCAGGCATAAGACGCGAAGAAACGCAACTCGCCTTGTTTGCTGAAGACAGTTTAACCTTTGAAAAGGCGTGCAAGATAGCCTTGGACCGGGAGCAGGCTGCGCGACAAACAGCGTTACTGCATGCAGAAGGCAAGGAAGCGACGCTGCATGCCATGGCGATAAGAGTTCAGGGAACTGAAAAGAAATTGAAGCTTCGGAAATTCAAGGACGTCAAGCGAATCTGCGAAAGATGTGGCAAGGCGCATGCCGCTAGTGTTTGCTGGTATAAGAATGTCCAGTGTCACAGCTGTTCACAAATCGGCCATTTACAGAAGATGTGTCCCAGCAAGTGCAGAGAACTAAAAACTGCGAACGTGGTGGACTGCTCTGATAGTGACTCTGAATTAGATGTGTACCATGTTATTAACACCGTTCGTTCTGGATACGAAGTGCAAGTAAACGTAGAAGGGAAAGACATCTGCATGCAGATTGACACGGGAGCTGCTGTAACCCCAATTCCTGAGTGTTAAGCTGAACGCATTTCCTCATGTCAAGTGCGAGCCATCACGAGTCATCCTAAGAACATACACTGGGGGAACCCATTCCAGTGAAGGGGCAATGCAACGTTATCGTTACGACAGGAAAGCAGTCTTTACGACTGCCAGTTATCATTGTCAAAGATCACGGCAAACAGCTTCCACTGCTGATGGGGCGAAATTGGCTCGAGATGCTAGGGCTTGACTGGAAAAGTGTGTTGTCCGTAAATGTAAGCGACGCTAGCAAGGTGGAAGCAGTGAAACAAAAGTTCCCAGGGGTGTTTTCTAAGCAACCCGGAGTAGTAAAGAACTACCAAGCAAGGATAGTTCTTAAACAGAACTGTACGCCAGTCTTTGGCAAGGCCAGAAACGTTCCATATGCGCTACGAGATAACGTAGAAAAGGAGCTGGAAAGGCTGCAAAAAAAAAAAAAAAAAAGCGGAGTTATACGCCGCGTGATGCAAAGCGATTGGGCAACGCCAGTGGTTGTGATTCAGAAAAAAGATGGCTCACTGAGATTGTGCGGGGACTACAATGTAACAATAAATCCCGCGCTAAAGACCGACCACTACCCATTGCCTCGTCCGGAAGACTTGTACTCTGCAATAGCGGGTGGCAAGGTGTTTTGTGTGCTGGATCTTTCAGCCGCGTATCAGCAGATTCCGCTCGCTACCGAGTCCCGACCACTGCTAACCATTAACACGCACATGGGACTTTTCGAGTTCCAGCGGTTACCGTTTGGTGTAGCCAGCGCGCCAGCCATTTTTCAGTCATTCATGGATGAGGTGCTCAAGGGCATACCGCACGTAGGTTGCTACATAGATGACGTCATTGTGTCCGGAAAAACTTCACCGACTGCCAAAAGACGTTGGAACTAGTTCTGCGGCGGCTTAATGATTACAACGTGACTCTGAAAGAAGAAAAGTGTCGTTTTTTTTCAGGACACCGTGACTTATCTAGGTCACACTGTGTGCGCTGATGGTATCTATCCCACGGAAGAAAAGATAAAAGCGGTCACGGAAGCGCCAGAGCCCACTTGTCAAACAGAGCTAAAGGCTTATCTAGGCATGTTAAACTTTTACGCAAAGTTTTTAAGCAACATTGCCTGCGTGGCAGAACCATTGTATCGTCTGTTGCGCAAGGGCGAAAAGTGGTCGTGCACACGGGAGTGTAGCGAAGCTTTTGCTGCTACGAAGCAGTTGCTTGTGAAGAGTACTGTGCTCACCTTTTACGACGTAGCGAAACCAATTGCGCTGTCATGTGATGCTTCGCCCTATGGTTTGGGTGCTGTTCTTTTTCATGAGACTGCAGAGGGACAAGAGAGGCCAGTGGCGTTTGCGTCTAGAACACTTACATCAGCTGAGAAGAACTATGCTCAGGGTGAGCGGGAAGCATTAGCACTGATGTTTGGGCTAAAAAAATTTCACCGCTACTTGTATGGAAGAGAGTTCACTCTTTACATAGACCATCAGCCACTGCTCGGAATATTAGGCCAAGACAAATCTGTGCCTACCCTTGGGGCAGCTCGAATGCAAAGATGGGCAATGACGTTGGCAGCATATAGGTATAAACTAAAATATCGAAAAGGAAGAAACGTTGAAGTGGCTGATGCTCTGTCCAGGCTACCACGGCCTATTGTAGCGGCCGACGAGCCTCCCGAGTGTCTTGCTTTTTGACAGCATGCCACTAAAATCTGATGACGTGGCTAAAGCTACCAGACGTGATCCCACCTTATCTCGCGTGACACACTTCATTCTAAATGGCTGGCCTTCGCAGTGCTCCGAAGAGTTGAGACCATTTTATTCACGTCGCGATGAGCTATCAGTAGAGCAAGAATGCATAACATGGGGATCACGGGTGATCATACCTGATAAGCTTCGGCTAATGGTTTTGCATCAATTGCATGAAGACCACCCGGGAGCTAGCCGCATGAAAGCGCTCGCAAGAAGCTTTGTTTGGTGGCCGGGTCTCGACCTTTCGATTGAGAGCTACGTTCGACAGTGTCGGGTGTGTCAGGCCGTTCAGAACGCGGCTTCACCTGTTCCCTTGCAGCCATGGAATTATCCCACAAGACCCTGGCAACGCGTGCACGTGGACTATGCTGTAAAGGGCTCCCAGGCGTGTTCTCGAAATGGATCGAGGTCTGGCCTGTGTCATCCACTACTGCTAACAAAACCATTGAAAAGTTACGTTGTGTGTTTGCAGCTTACGGTCTACCCGAGGTACTGGTGAGTGATAATGGACCGCAATTCATTTCGGAAGAGTTCTCAACGTTCTTGAGTGTGAATGGTGTAAGGCATGTTAAGACGCCGCCGTATCATGCCGCTTCTAACGGAGCGGCCGAGCGTTTAGTGCAGACAACCAAACAAGCTCTGTTGAAGCAGGTCTTACATGACGGACTTAGCCACAAGAAGCATTCCTTCCTGGAGTGTTTGGACAGCTATCTTATGAGTTATCGGAATACTCCACACAGTACCACTGGCCAGACCCCGGCAGAATTGTTTTTGAAAAGACAGCCACGGGTGAAGCTCTCTTTGCTTAAACCAGATTTTACGCGTTCCATGCGGGAGCAGCAACAGCGCATGAAAGAAACCCATGATTTGTCGCGTGGGGTTCCTCGATGTTTTTCTGTGGGGGACGCTGTGTGGGTCAAAACTGTGCGAGGTGAAAGCGTGTCGTGGGACGATGGTGTCGTGACGCAAGTTGTTAGTCCCGTTACCTATCTGGTGAAAGTGTCGCAGGCTGTGCGATTTACGCATGTGGACCACATCAGAGCCCGCTACGCAAGCTCGGGTTCCTCAAGCTTTCCGCCAGTACAAACTGCTCCTACAGCCTCGGAAGACACAGCTCATCCGTCTGCTCCGATGTCTAGTGGGCCAGTCGCCGTGCCACCTCTCGGGGTTCCAGGCACGAAAGAGTCTGCAAATCAGCAGCTTCCGCTACCTGAATCGCCCACGCCCGGAACAGCTGCCCCCGGCTCTTCGAACCAGCCAGACCCTGCACCTACAGCCGAGCTGCCAATTCTTCATCGTAGTGCCCGTGTGCGACATCCCCCGAACAGATACCAACCCAGTGACTTTCGAAGTTAATCTAAGGGGGAAGAAGTGTTATAGCGTGACGTCGCATATCAGTGCGCACCCAGTGCGCGCATTCCTTGTGTTATGGATCAGGTGATCCGTGTCTATATAAGTGCACTGCGAAATAAACGGTCATCCTTTTGCTTGTTGGAATGCTGCCTGTTCGCTCTATCGCAATACCAACTCATGATAGTAGTTTTATCGGCTGTATAAACTCATAAACATTCGCTTACTAACTAAATTAACAAGTACGGTGTAACGCGTGCACATGCAGGTAAACGAGAACACATCTCTCTCGATGACCGCGGAAACTCGCTGTCGAAACGCTGGAGTGAGGAGGCGCGACAGTAACCGCGAGCGAATTGACCTTCGTGCCGTCTCTCGATTCAACGTGAACTAACCTTCGAAAGCACAGCGCATACGAACCTACTTTGTCCACACAGCAGATCGCTTTGAAAATGAGGCCCACGCGGGCGCACACTTTTTCCACGTTGCAGATCGTTTTCAAGATACGGCACCCACGCGGCCGCCGGAGTAGAACGCCTCTGACGAAACTGCCCTGCGACGATGCACGGCGGCGTAAAATGGAGCTGGGCTATACGGCATGATAAAGCGGGCCGTCTCGCCTCTGCTGCTGAATTACCTATGCATCCAATCCGCAGTTGCGCACAGCGCCAATCGAAATAAGATGGTGGTACGAAGGATGTGCGACGGCAGCTTCATTTTACGCCTCCATGCTACGTCACAGGAGGGTTACACCGCGCGCCGCTTTTCGCAGTGCTGATGAAGAAACAGTGGTCACTGACGAAGTCAAGGTGAAAATAACACACAGAGATGTTTCAGGATCCATACGGGTTCCTTGATCACACTAAAAGCGGGCAAGAGCCGCAAGTCACTTTTGTGCCAAAATGTGATGTAGGGAACGGGTGTAGTTAGCCGAAAGATTTCCATCAGTCCTGTAGTTACTGTTGCCCGTCGTTTGAATAAACAAAGATTATAACAAACGTCGCATCAGATTCTTTTCCTTAGCTAGTATAGCAGCGTTTTCCCTATCGATGCGGTGACTCCAATTATCGGCGTGTTCTACAATGGTGTTGGATGGTTCGATGCTTTGTTGTTGTTGGAGACGTCCCTTTGTGCTCCTTCAATCTTCTTGCGCACTTGCGGGTTTCGCCGATGTAACTGCAGCTGCAGTCTGCGCATGGTACCTTCTAGACGACACCGGGGTAATTTTTGCTTTCCATATCCGACCCTTTGCATTAAGAAGCTGATTTCTCAGTTCGTTGGACGGCATCTGCGCTATTCTAAGATCGTATCTTGAGAATACGCGGCTAATAGTTTCGCTGACGCCAGGCGCATATGAAACTCGAGTGCGTTTTGTAAACGACTTGCCTAGGGACGGCTTGGGATGAAGGACACAAGCTTCCATTTTGATGAGAAGCTTCTTGGGGTACTAGTTCGTGGACCAATTCGGGACGAATTTTCTTCACTACCTTCTGAGTTTCATCGTCACTTGAGCAAATGCGTGTGGCCCGCGTCACGAGATGTGAGGCGATGGATTGCTTGTGGCAAGCCTGGTGACATGAATTAAAGTTTAAGTAACGGCCGGTATGGGTTGTCTTCCTGTGCACAACAAATGAGAGTCTCGTTGCACTTCGCCGCACGAGGATGTCGAAGAAGGGGAGGCTAATGTCACACTCGTATTCTGTAGTAAATTCTATTGCTGCTTCTGCTGAGTTGAGAAGATTACGCACGCAAATCAGGTAAGTTCAAGAAATAATTAGAGGCCAATTATTGCGGGTAATGTGTTGAAACACAAGATTTAGACATTTATAACGATTTTCGTCAACTTTCGGAACATAATAATGTGCCCTAAGTTTTGTAATTAAGAAGGTGATTATTGAAATTATTTTAATTAGCGAATGGATTGCGCTCGCTTTGTTTTTCAAATGATGCCCACCTGGGCTCACAATAAATGTATGGTGTCGTGATTCGAGTAACTTTTACGGGGTATTTAAAAAAAACAGTGCTTGAATAAAAAAAAAGTATGTCGACGATTATTTGGTGATTTTTGAGAATTCCCCTGACTGCAACCGAATAACGGTCAGCATTCCTAAATTATTTGGCGCATCTAGCTATGTTTCGCGCTTAACCACCTAAGGCCACTTAATTGCCTTATGTACTTAAATCTGGATATGTACTTCGGCCTCAAAATAGCATCCCGTTATAACGAAGGAGATCGCTGAAACGACACTTGGATTACAGTTCAAATAACCCGAAATGTAAAAAAAATGGCAGTCAAGTCTGCCTTGTGTTCAGCACATGTTCATGTTTTCATTGGTGAATAATTAAAATATGGAAATGCCGCTGGCTACAAGCACCGTATTGATGTGAAATTCGCGATAGTTGTGATCGAATTATTAATTGGCCAAGTAATCTAATCGGACAGTGTGTAGCAAAAACAAAAAAAGAATCTGTAAAGGAGGTACTGGTGATGCCGTACATTCACGGCATGTCCGCCGACCTAAAGACTGTCGTCAATAAAGCTATTATTAGTTTTTTATTGTATGACTCAAGTCCGTCAATTTATCATCTCGTAACATCAAGTGTGCCGAATAACGCAACAGGGGAAACGGATCGGTAAACTCTTGCACGTGACATAGAGCTTTAGCGTTCTTTTCCTCTAGTTAAAAGGACGATGGAACAATATATGCCTTGAGGAATTTCTCTTTTACCAAAAACTCATGCACAGCTAGGAGCGTGTTGGAGCCCTATCTATCCCAGAAAATTCTAAGCATCAATTTTAAAATTGGGAAGGTGAGCTGAAAATTTAGCAGTCTACTTGCCGCGGGCCGAATTCCCTGTACAAAATTGATCGTGAATTCGTCGGTTGTAAACCGGAGCTACATTATAGCAGTCATTCCGACCTTGCTGTAGATTCACACGTCTCCCAGTAAGAATCGTCCCGAAGAAGCTGGGAGCATCCGCGCTTAGGCACGTGCGTGAAGTAGTCGCCCAATCATAATTCCGGCCATTTCTGTCTTCGTGCCATACCTTAATACCTACGAGTGTAGGCGTCTCTGTGTCATGAGTAAGACCCCGGAGGCGAAATAAAAGAAGACGAGGACGATGTGATCGGAGCGTTCGGAACGGCGCGAGGCGCGTGAGGCGCGTGAACCGAGCCATAATCGAGGCAGAAGCGAGGCTGAGCTGGTATTATCGACGTGGTTCCGGGCCAGGAAGGTCGCATCGCCAGCACCGCACTGGCGACGGGAGACTTGGGGGTCTGGCCGAGTCCGTGACGTTGGCCGTCCACGGTGTGGCCGTCGACCTCGGCAAGTTCGGGCGAGGCTCCTGGACGAGCTGCAGCTTCTCACGGCAGGACCAGGCACCCCAGAGAGGCTCCCCCTTCTACGGCAGACCGGCACGTGCGATGATCCCCGGAACGCCACGTCGGCACTCGGGAAAGGAGCGAGACGGAAGCAGCGGCCGAGGACGTCGCTAGGCCTAACCCGTCACCTCTCCCAGGCCACGTCAGCAACAGCGACCGGGTCAAACAGGCTCCGAAGATGAGCGGGTGAACGTACCGACTGCAAGGCAGCCACGACTATGCGACAGTCGGCGAAAGCAACGACTTCAAGAAAGGCCCAACGAGATTCTCGCCGGGAGAATACGAGCGACGAGGGCGAACTGAGTAAGGACGATACATTCTCGCAGTAGGCCAGAGTTGCCAGACGTTCGCGTGGGAAACGCCCAGAATTAGTGTAGGCGTAGTTAAGGACACGTTTAGTGTGTTCATTAGGTTGTACATTTGTTGGCATTTATTTATTCATTGTCTTTTAGTTCAGTGTGTAGCTTGATTTTCGGTTTGAGGCTTTTTGGTTTTGAGTTCGCGTGTAAATAAAATCTGCTTGCTGTGTTGCCATGCCTCTTCCCTCTCCATCTCTCATAACACCCGCACGCTCCCGAGATCAGTGACACACGAAAACACATCACAATTGGCGAGCCTGCCAGGATCCGTCCCGGATTCTATCCAGCCCAGTCACTGATTCTCGGAAGTTGCAGAGATGGATTGGGAGGCGATATCGGCCACTATTCGCGAACAGAAGCTCAGCAAGGAGCAAGGCCTCAACTTAATTGAGGATGCAAGGAAAGCGTCGAGGCGGCAGCCGAAAAAGCTTACGAGGAGAGGAGGCAGCTCCAAGAGAAACAGCTCAAGAAGCTGCGAGAGGAGCTACAGGCATTACAAATGAAAGAGATAAAGATGCTACAAGAGAAAGCTCAGGCCATCGGAAAGGAGAGAGCGTGAGGCTGAGCTTAAGGTTGAGAGTAGGCCCGCTAGTGTAGCAGAGCTGGCGGACAGCAGAAATTTGTCAGAAGACGTTGGCAGAGTAGATAGCGCCCGTGACGACCCAGAGGAGAAGCCCTCGACTACAGAACCCTTGATTAAGAAAGACAGTGATATGAGGATGGGCGAGATTCCGATAGAGATTGGCGTAAGCGAGGAGCAGAGAGCGGTAACGAAAGAAGTAGCTTCACCTCGTAACGACATGGGGTTTGTAATGGAAAATGATTCCAAGAATCGCCAGGCACCAGAAATGACGAGCCAGTCAAACTCCGAGAGAAACGAGAAAGAGGATAGAGGCCCTAGTCACCTAAAAAGTGCAAAGCGTGAAGGTAGGAGGAAAACTCCCAGTAGATGGAAAAGAAAACGGCGTGTTAAACGCAGATGCATGAGAAGAGGCGGACGTCAAGGAAAAGGATTAAGAGGCCAGAGTTAAGGCAGAGCCATTCCAAGCAGTACGAGCGATATGCAGGTGTAAGAAAGAAAAGGAAGCTAGAGCTAAAGCACAGGCATTCCAAGCTGCACGAGAAATGTGCCAGAGCAAGAAAGGGAAGGAGGCAGGCTGGGCGTAGAGAAGCGTGGGAGCTTAGGAAAAGGCGGAAAAATGAACAGGTATAACCGGTAGGGTAATAAAGGAATATTATTTAGCGATGCCTTCGGACAGTGGAATTGTCAGGTCTTACAAATGTGTGTTTATAGCAAGTTTATTCATATAGAGTGTTTGGGACAATGAACATTACAAACAATTGAGTGCAGTGTTGTGTGAACAGAACAAGTAGTGAAACGTGCGCGACAGTGCAGTGAAGTGTGGTGATGAGTGGTAAGCGAAGACGACGCACGGAAGAGCATTCAAGCCACAACGAAGTCAAGTTCGCCGCCAAAAAGGTCAAGAGAAAGCAGTTTTTGGAAAAAAACTCTTAAAAGGGGAGCCATGTCATGAGTAAGACCCCGGAGGCGAAATAAAAGAAGACGAGGACGATGTGATCGGAGCGTTCGGAACGGCGCGAGGCGCGTGAGGCGCGTGAACCGAGCCATAATCGAGGCAGAAGCGAGGCTGAGCTGGTATTATCGACGTGGTTCCGGGCCAGGAAGGTCGCATCGCCAGCACCGCACTGGCGACGGGAGACTTGGGGGTCTGGCCGAGTCCGTGACGTTGGCCGTCCACGGTGTGGCCGTCGACCTCGGCAAGTTCGGGCGAGGCTCCTGGACGAGCTGCAGCTTCTCACGGCAGGACCAGGCACCCCAGAGAGGCTCCCCCTTCTACGGCAGACCGGCACGTGCGATGATCCCCGGAACGCCACGTCGGCACTCGGGAAAGGAGCGAGACGGAAGCAGCGGCCGAGGACGTCGCTAGGCCTAACCCGTCACCTCTCCCAGGCCACGTCAGCAACAGCGACCGGGTCAAACAGGCTCCGAAGATGAGCGGGTGAACGTACCGACTGCAAGGCAGCCACGACTATGCGACAGTCGGCGAAAGCAACGACTTCAAGAAAGGCCCAACGAGATTCTCGCCGGGAGAATACGAGCGACGAGGGCGAACTGAGTAAGGACGATACATTCTCGCAGTAGGCCAGAGTTGCCAGACGTTCGCGTGGGAAACGCCCAGAATTAGTGTAGGCGTAGTTAAGGACACGTTTAGTGTGTATTTTAGTGTGTTCATTAGGTTGTACATTTGTTGGCATTTATTTATTCATTGTCTTTTAGTTCAGTGTGTAGCTTGATTTTCGGTTTGAGGCTTTTTGGTTTTGAGTTCGCGTGTAAATAAAATCTGCTTGCTGTGTTGGCATGCCTCTTCCCTCTCCATCTCTCATAACACCCGCACGCCCCCGAGATCAGTGACACACGAAAACACATCACACTCTGACATTGGCAATTTTGTTCGGGCGCACCAGCGGTATTGACTTCGCGTCCTACACTCTAAAAATAAAGGATTCGTGGTAGCGTAGTTGCAGCATGTACTGTAGCAAAAATACATTTTGTTGTATAGGACACAGATGCGTACTGGCAGTCTCGCGGTCGCGAATGACGGTAGCCCATAGGGTGTCACGCAGACTAAAACTAATTAGGAACGCAGGCACCTAAGCGTTGCTTAGAAGAGATACCTTCAATCCGCTAACATAACGACACAGCTTATCACATAACGACATGTCCTACGCCTGGGGGAACGCTGCGAGCGCTCGGAGTGGGCGGTCGCACTCCACTTCGGCTCCTGCGATTTTCGGTATTTTCGCCGCGCCAACGTCACCGACTTGTTTGATTCCTGCACGAGTGCGTGCGGGAAGGTATCAGGACCACGTAGACACCACCATCTACGCTGGACCTTCGGAGATTGTCCCAGGAGAGCTCTAGTTTCCCCGGACTACGCCGCTTGCCGCCCTAAGCCTAACGGGCTTAGCGCGAGCATGGCCCCAGGTAGGCTTCGTGCCGCAGCAACTGCTCCCTCGACGTGACCCGGTTGCCCACCAACATGGAGTTTATGGACGAAGGACAACTTATATCCGAGGAAGAATGGTCGGACGATTCCTGGAAGTCACCTGGCTACATCGCTCAAGAACGACGCCGCCGCGAGCTCAAAGCAAGGAAGTTCCCAGCCTCAGTGCGACGGGAGCGAGCTCCTACGGCAACGGACGGAGCACATCGAACCCCAAGCCACGCCCGCCACCCCAACGCAGACGTGCACCGATACCTAGAATGCTGGCAGATGCCATCCACATCGTGGGACGCCCGCAGTCATCCAGCGACCTCACCAAGGTTCCACCGTGGCAGCTACACGAAGCCCTGCTCAAGGCAGCCTCGTTGCCCGATCAACCACCAGCGAACCGGGATCGCCTACGGACGCATCCCACGAACAACACTTTCGCGCTGAACGTCGTCGACTCTCGGCGTGTCCAAGCCTACCTCTGCATCAAATCCATCAACGTGGGCACCCGCACCGTCAACCTCCACGTGTACGCTCCCCCTCTGGACGACGCCGTGCGAGGCATCATGTTTCACGCGTTCGACAATTTCTCGGACTAAGAGATACTGGCAGTCCTCCAAGCCAGTAAACACGACATCCCTATTGTGAGCGACAGACGCATGGGCCAGACTAGGCGCCTGGTGGCCATCCTCACAAGTAAGGACCTCCCGAAATGGATATTCTATCCCGGCACCGACATCAGACTCTACCCGTTCTACAACCGGGTGCAGTCATGCTACAACTGCTGCAAGGTTGGCCATCGCACGGACGTCTGTCCCTTGCCACGCAAGCAGCGATGCCGCCGTTGCGGCGGGAAGCACCCCCCCCCCCCCCCCCCAAGGAAGGCGAAGCTCCAACATGCGCGCCACGCTGCGTCGCCTGCGGCGGGGCACACAGCACCAGCAGTTCAAATTGCAAATACCGCTTCGTCAAGGAGACGCCGCACACCCCACGAACGAAGCAAGCACAAGGACCTGCCCCGGTCACCCGCCGCAGTGTGTCTCGCAGTGGCACCTCCAGCAGCCGGTCCCCGTCCCTCCGAGCATGGTCGTCGTCGTTCCCGCCGCTCGACTCCAATGGTCGACCTCAACACCTAGCCAGGCGGTCACGGTCCCGCACCCGCCGTTCGAGATCTCGATTAACCCAACGAGTCCCCTCGGCAAGCCGGCTCCGGTCGTCTAGCCAAGGCCCTGGAGAGCCACCCAAGATGGTGGCCTGGCAACATGGACCCCCGGCGTCGCTGGCATCCAACTCAAGGAAAATTCCACATTGATAGCCCAGATTAAGGCCCAGAAAATCAAAATCTCCGCTCTGCAGTTCCAGATAGCTAAATAACTAGCTATATCCAATCCCTTGAAGCTTAGATAGACAGCGCCCTCGCCTCGCACACAACCACACCGACATCAACACCTGCATCACAAACACGGGAATCCTCATCCGCCTCCACTAGCACGGCACCACAGCCCCAAAGCTCAAACAAGCGCAAGGCAGCCGCATCCACTGCCTAGCTCCATGCCGAAGCGGACAATGCCACCGCCGTAACGGCGGCCATCTCCGCCCTAGAATCTAAGCTCGAGGCGCGCTTTTAACGTGATCAGTCAACTTATAAACACAAACTTCAGGAATTTCACTCGTTCCACATGGACACGCTAAACACATACACTACACTCAGGAGCTCTGTGGAGGCAACACAAACCAAACACAGCACACAGCTCGCCGCACTACAAGAAACGACGGACACCAGCCATCTCAGAAGAAATGCGTAAGAAGCCAGCCACACTCCAACGCCAGCCCGCCAGGCAGGGCTTCACACCGCCACGAACGTAACATGGCCCCACGAACAACCCTGACAGTATGGCAGTGGAACTGCAGGACCACACTAAGTGGGGCACTTGCAGCTTCACATCCAACACAACACGCAAGACACACCAAACATCATAGCAGTACAAGAGACGAACACACCCATATAACTACCAGGTTACACTCCATACAATCATCTAGGACCGGCCGACAGGCCTCACCCCAACACGGCCATCCTTGTACACCGCAATTTTACAGTCACACAACATGAAATTGAAGGCACAGACATTCAACACACAATCCTTGAAATACTGGCGAGGAGTAGGTGAGACAGCCCGCTCTTCCTCCTCAGCATTTGCAACTCACCACGAGACAAGGGCACTAACATCCCGCTAGTCCTCGGCAAAGCGTCTCTGCTGGCCAAAGGAGCGCAACTACTGATTTTGGGCGACTTTAACGACAAACATCCAGAATGGGGTTACCCAAAACCCGAGCGCAAGGGCACCTGATTATGGGAGACCGCTCAAGATCTAGGGCTTACTATACTTAACGACCCACAACAACCAACACGGGTCGGTAACAGTGTGTGCAGAGACACCACGCCAGACCTCTCCCTTTGCAAAAATATACCAGGCGCCCGGTGGCAGAACACAGGCCACACGGTCGGCAGCGATCATTACATTTTGTCACTGTCTTTTGAAACAGCCGCCAGCAGGGCGAAGATGGCCACGGCCCGCATTACGAAGTAGGATAAATTCCGTCAGCTACGCGAAGAAACAGTACCCGACTCCACATCGGATCTCAACGAATGGATCAGGTCGCTGAGCCGCGACGTGACTTCCACGACGTACGATGTGGCAGCACCTGAAGAGCAGCCATCGACGAATTCCCCGGGAGCCTCTTGCACATGTGGAAAGCGCGCGGAAGCCTCAAGAACAGGTGGCAGCGCCAACGTCGTAACAACAAGCTGCGACGGCGCATGAAGAAGCTCGAACGGGAGATAGAGGCTCACACCTCTACACTGGAACGTCAGCAGTGGGGCAAGATCTGCAACGCCCTCAACGGCCAGCTGGGCTGCAAGAAAACATGGCACCTGCTACGACACCTGCTGGATCCCGGCAACAACAAGTCGGCGGCACGCAAGCAACTGACGAAAATAATACACCAATACCCAGGCACCGACGCGGAGCTGCTTGCGGAGCTCGCCAGCGGGTACATTAACACCTCGAGCCAGAGCGACACGCACCTGCCACACTACGTCGGAGCTCCAAACGAGCAGCTCAGCGCCGGGCCCCGACGGGGTTACGAACAAGACGCTGCGTAACCTCGACCCGAATTCCGTGAGAGCAATAACCGAATACATGAACGAGTGCTGGAATTCCGGCCGTTTACCTCATGAGCGGGAACTCGCACGGGTGGCGTTCATACCAAAACCGGGCAAGAAACTGAACCTAGAAAATCTTCGCCCCATTTCACTCACCTCCTGCCTAGGCAAGCTCATGGAGCATGTAATATTCTGCCGCTTAAAGAACTTTGCAGAGGAACAGGATCTTCTACCACCACGATGCGCGGTTTTCTGGCACACTTGTCTACCCAGGAAGTGCTCCTTCAATTACACCGCGACCTCTTACGTCCAGACAATGGTTCGAGCACCAAAGCTCTACTGAGTCTGGACGTCCATAAGGCTTTTGACAATGTGCTCCACGCGGCCGTGCTCGGGAGCTTAGCCCACTTGCAACTCGGCGAACGAACCTACAACTATATCAGGTCGCTCCTCACAGGCAGGACGGTCGAGCTCGCGGTCGGGGACCTGCGCTCGCCTCCCATGCGGCTCGGTAACAGAGCCACGCCGGAAGGGGCAGTCCGGTCACCATTCCTATTCAACCTCGCAATGCGCACCCTCCCTTCGAAACTGAGTGAAGTCCCGGGACTCAGACACACGCTACACGTCGACGACATCACGCTCTGGACGTGTGAAGGGTCGGACGGCACAGTTGAAGAAACGCTCCAACACGCCACCGATATCGTCGTGCAACACGTGAAGGCAGCGGGATTGGAGTGCTCCCAGCACAAGTCGGAGCACCTCCTGATCTGACCACCCAACCGAAGCAAGCACAAGTCACCCCCACCTCACATCACGATACGCGTAAACCAGCAGCTAGTCACCCATGTCGAGCACATACGAGTACTGGGCATGATACTGCAGCAGAACCAGCGGAATGGCATCATCATTGGGCTTCTTCGATTTTCAGAGTTCTGGCAGCCCGCTGGCAGCCAGACGGCAGCCAGCTAGTTCCGGTTCTGATAGGAAGTCACATGGGCTGGGATCCCAAGACAACCCGGAGCTGCCCGAAGTTTGCAAAATCGAGCGCCGGGACAGCGCTGGCCGCGGGATAAATGTAAACATGCTACCAGCATGGCAGCGACCGGCGTGGGCGGCGCGCGTGAGGCGTAGTCGGCCCATTTATGCGTTGCCACCTTGAAAATATACAGGTGTATTCGGGAAAACGATCACTTTTGCGAGATTTTGCGTGACTGGCACAGCGTAACAAACGGCCTGCGACGCGTCTGATGCCAAGACGGAAAACTGCACCCAAATAATCGCGAAAAAGCGATCGCTCGAGGATGCCTCGAGGAGGTCGGCCACCGGCGACATTTGAAGTTCATTGACAAGACACGAAAAAGCGGGTACGTCATCACACGCAAAATTCCGTGCCGATCGAAATGCTTGAATTCGATTTGAGAAAATTTGTTTCGGTTGATATCGCTTCTTTCAATTCTGCTCCTGTGCTGAAGGAGCTGGCGCTACGGCTGGTGCATGAAAATGCACGCCACCTGTGACCAGCGAAAAGCTTTACACGAAAAATAGTATTGGTCGTGCGCATTAATTAACCTAATATACGTGTGACCACTATTCATCTCAACCAGTGCATTCCTTTAACATCAACGGCGGTTTCGAGCTGCCACCCAAGCATACGACGGAGAGATGGAGCGAACATGGCTAGCTGCGACGCCTTCGCTATATAACTGCAGAAAAAAGATCTCGCCGCATGTACGCGAGCGATGTGAAAAGGGATACCACTAAAAAAGATGGACCGAAAAGGCACCGCGATGTGTGGAATTGAGCGTCTACAACTTCGCGAACAACTTGCGTGGAACACGATGAAAATACCGTGCAAGCATAATCGACACAGCCCACGGAGACGCCGCGCGCGCTGTATACGGCGGGGAAGAAGTATTCACGACACACACGCGCAGACGCACACACACGCACACGCACACACACGCACACGCACACACACGCACACACACGCACGCAACACACACACACACACACACACACACACACACACACACACACACACACACACACACACACACGCACACACACACACACACACACACACACACACACACACACACGCACGCACATACACACACACACACACGCACGCACACGCACATGCACATGCACACGCACACACACACACACACACACACACACACACACACACACACACACACACGAAGGGAACCTTCAAATGGTTCGCCGCCGGTCGTATGGCACCGCCTCGCAAGGCGGTACGGTGCGTTAGAACCCTAGTAAGCTAACGCTAGATGCAACGAAATCAGAGATCCACGCACCGTGCCGACGAGTACGCGAGACGAAGTCCAAAACCACAACAGCCGGGGCGGCGCGCGCTAGCGTCGACGCAAGCCAGTTGGCTGAGCGAAGTAAAAGTCCGCAAGCGCCCGCGCTGCAATCCGTCAAGTCCCCACAAAGATGGCGGCGAGCGCGCATCGCCTCTTTTTTGTCGTCTGCTAGCCACTGCTGCAAACTGCAAGTCTGCAAACTTCAACTGGGAGTTCACAACACCACCGAAAAACTCATTGAAGCACATTCACATGACAGGTTCACCGTCTTCAAGGTAGCAAGACGGGCCCCCCGCTGGATCCTCGATCGTATGGGCCTCAGAGCGTCCCCGATGGGCAGAGACCCCACCACCATCCCACCACACATCAGGCGCATGTTCGTGCCTGATGGGTGGCATAACCACCATAAGAAAATTTGCGCGAGGAATAGTGGCACACACTACACTAAAGCTCCTACAGTCACTACAAAACAGTGAAGAACCACGCTCAATAGAGTTGATATGGGTCCCGGCTCACGCGGGGAATCCAGGGAACGAAGCCGCCCATCAACATGCTCGAGGATTCGTCAGCCGAGCGGTGGGCCTCCCGTACCCGGAGACCTCAAACGAAGTCCTGCACTCCTATCACGACATAACCCAGTACTACCATCTTACACGACACACTAGACCCGCACCGCACAGTAAACTAAACAAGCGTCAGGTGGTCACCTGACGCAGGTTACAGACACACTCATACCCGAATCCCTACGTTTACTATCGCATTTACCCGGGTAGATTAAGTCTGTACTGTCACCTGTGCGGCGAGCTAGGTACGCTCAGTCACATCCTCTGGGACTGCGAAGAGCATCCCCCTCCACCCGCTCTCCTGGCCTCTCCTTCACCTTCATCGTGGGAGGAATTGCTGCTTAGCTCCAGCCCGGACGTGCAACTCCGAGCCGTGGAGCGAGCCGAAGAGGTCGCCGTCACGCATCGCCTGGCGGCCATCTGGCCTTCCTGAGGAGCCCATGCAGTAGCTCCTCAATCTGACGAATAAAGTTGTCTCTCTCTCTCTCTCCTATGCCTGAACAGACGAAGGGGTACTAAATCATTTCTTAAGCAAGGGATCCAATATATTTAAGGATAGCTGAATTACCGACGTCATCCCACACATTTTTTTTCTATATTGCATTTTCTCTAGTGCGTAAATGCATTTATTGAATGAGCAATGCACTTTGCTACGAATTTTAAATACCTATTTCTCAGTATTGGTGCAAGGCGGAAAGATACTATCGAAACACCCGCCGCGGCAGCTCAGTCAGCTAAGGCGTTGCGCTGGTGAGCACGAGGTCGCGCGATCGAATCTCGGCCGCGGCGACTGCATTTCAATGGAAGCGAAATGCACAAACGCCCGTGTGCTTGCGTTGTAGTGCACGTTAAAGAACCCCAGGTGGTCAAAATTAATCCGTAGCCCTCCACTTCGTCGTGCCTCATAATCATAACTGGTTTTGGCACGTATAATCTGAGAAAGAAGGTAGTTTGAAACTATACAATTTGAGTATTGGCTGACTAGAATTTTTCAGTTTCGAAGGTGCACCGTAAAGCGATGAATATTTTATTTACTAATACTTTTTTAATAGTCACATAGGCGATTACCGCGTCAGTTTTGATGCCCACAACTGACGTCTAAAGCATGCACAGAAAGATTCATCATCATCATCCGCTTATATTTATGTCCACTGCAGGACGAAGGCGAAGGATCTGCGATCTCCAATTACCCCTGTCTTGCGCTAGCGTATTCCAACTTGCGCCTGCGAACAGAAAGATTACCTTGTCTCAAAGTTGTTATCTAAATAAAGTGCAAGAAATATAACTTAACACAACTGCCGTACAACCGCAAAAGTAGAAAATCTGCACAGATATTTTGGATGATGTCATTGGCGCAAGCGCCGCAACATCGCTAATGTAACAAACAGCAGGTATCACTCGGTAGCTGCCTCATTGAATTGTGCTTGCGATTTTGGAAGACCTCTACACTCGCATGCAGAAATGCTACATCCATTTTATAAACATTCTCTTAATCATTTCCAAGTATTATGGACACAGCGTATACTCGCACTATCGTATCACACACAGTTAACAATTAGGCAACGACAGGGGCCTGTCAGACAAATGTTATAAAATTCTAGGAAACAAAACGTCCACATTTCACCGCTAGTAATTTGCGTTGCATTAGATCGGTAGAATACAACGGTTGAAATTACAGCGCGAAATTACACAATGCTAAAAGAACGACTCGATGAACACGGCACATGTGTGTCCTGTCTTAGTTTCCGCATTGAGGAATGCCGCGTTGTAGTTGCAAGTTTCGATTACCAACACGCCCAGCATACAGTTCTTTTGAATCCTATGAATCACTGAACATAGGACAGAATCAAGTGTCGCAATATTATTTCCCTGCGCAAAAGTAGCATACTGTTACGAATTTATACACTTGTCAACGTTTCCATGGTCTTGGTAACACTGACTTTGCAACAGAGCGTGGTGCCTCTGGTAACATTAAAAATTGCACTTGACAGACGGGCGCAATGACGACCCGCGCTTGCAGTTGAAAGATCGGCCGAATTGCGTCATTTGCATGAGCGGTAGGTGGCAGCGTTCGCGGCCGTCGATGCGCTGCCGTAAGGCGTCCCTGTCCCGTGCCGACGAAGCGAGGCTGCAGTGCAGGGCGCAATGTCCCACAAAGAACAGCTGGTCAGGAGTGAGGCGCAATCCGGGAAGCAGACGAGTGACTCCACTCTCACGTCGCAAGCTGTCGAACGCCTTGTGTGCCGTCTTCAGTCCGACCAGGTCGGCTAGGAAGGCATATCCTCGAGTGGTCGACGGCCCTTCACTGTTGTGGGTCACCTGGACGGAGAATCAGTTTTCCTGTAACCGCAACAGACAGTCTGCGACAGATGCACCATGTGCACGCATCTAACTATAAATGGCTCATCCCATACAACGGTGTAATATTAAGTGCTCGCTGCAATGCAATGCACAACCACGAATGGACATGACTATGTGCATCTTGAGATGTTGGCCTGTGCGCGAATAGACCGATTTCACTATGTTTCACTACAATACCGCCGTCGCGAGGCATGTCAGTAACAGTACTCCTTATCGGGCTGAAAGACAGCTACAGTAGGAAGCATTTCGTATGTGTACCACGACACATCCGCTTATTCATCGTGATCAAAAAGGCAGGGGTGTGAGTGTAAAATGATTCTAGAATAAGCATAGTTGAGGAGCCCGAAATCATACTAGAAGAGAATACAAGAAGCGGGGAATACAATCGATTTATTTATTCTTTATTATGTATTTCATATACCTGCATGGCCGAAGCATTACAGCGTGGAGTGGGAAACACGAAATGCTAGGATATATATACAAAAGCAGCTTGTCAAACATAACACATCAAACACGATAAACATGGTGATTAAATAAAAGTAGCAGGTACGAAAATGGGTTGTCCATACAAATTAGTTATACCGAATACAGAATTAAAAAAAACGAAAAACTTCTGAGAACACATGAGCACTTATTAGTTGCGAAAGCAATAATGTCAATTCAAACGCCGCTGAGTGGTCCTTCGAGTTATGAACTCCTCGCGGTCAAGTGGGCGCTTTGATTTGGCCTTACCGAGGTGCAGTTAGAATGCAGGCCAGTGCTTGCGCGGATAACAGGATAACACAGGCTTGCGAGGGTGACGTGGAGCTGCGGCGCTGCTCTCTCACCTCACGCAACACCTGGCGCTCTCACGAGCAGGTGCTCCCTTCTGCCCGCTCTGCTCCGTCGAGGCGCGCTGGTGACATGGCGACGCAGCCAATGGGACTTTTTGTGCCATTTTGCGGCTACAGACTACAGACGCCGGTTTTTTCGCTCATTGGGCCATCTGACGCTTTCGCATCAACTACAGTGTACTAGACAATGGTCGAGTGGGCCGAACGGCGCTCTCTTGCTGAGGCGCCGCGTGTGGAAAAATTGTGCGAGGGCGCTGCGAGCAAACTGGATTGGGGCGAAGACGCGCTCCGCGGCATATTCAACCTACTTTCGCTGTCGGCGCCGAGGCCGATTGTGCATAGTACGCTCTCAAAATGGTGCTTTATTTCAACTGCAAATTTATGCTTACACCATTTTGCCACGCATATATATATGACGCATGAATTATACAATGCGACGTCTTCAATTTTGCTGTAATTGTCAAGCGCGTCGTCTGCTAGCGCACATGCGTTCGCTATGCGGCCGCTGGCGGCCGCCCAGTTTTTGTCGCAGAACGTCTGTGCAGTAGATTTTTTTGTGTTTTAGTTGCTGTGGTGCGCCCATATCTCTTGACGGGTGGTACCAAATGTAGTTTTAAGCAGGTAAACTACTGTTTTTACCACTCTCTTCTAAAAGTAACTGGTATCTCTGCAACATGAAGTACGTAAGAAAATTTTATTATTAATGCCGTGTCATTTTACGCGCGTTTCTTGTTGGTGGATATTGATCAGAGACAATGATCAAAGAAAACAATATTAGAGTGAAATAAACCAGGTTTATTAACTGCGGGGCGCGAAGAATGACCATTGTATTTCTAGGTAATTAAATCAAAGGGTACGCAGGCATATATATTCATGATATATATGTAAGGGAAAAATTACAAATGTTCTAAATGCACTAACTGAAAAATTGAGAACTCCCAACCGGAGTAAGCGCACGCGTTTGCACGCTTGCAGTAACAAACACACGTATTAGTAAATACTGCACATAAAACTCTCATTCGCAGAAATAATAACCATAGCAGGCGACAACATCATATATATATAAGGAAAGGCCCGGCCAGAAACAACGCGTTTTGATGCGGTCGTAGGTCTTATGAAAGCCCAAGTGGCCAGCCGTCGCGTCGTCGTGAAATGCTTCCAATACTTGGAGTCGAAGTGAGCGAGGTATTACTGGCACCCATCGGTTAACGGAAGGATGGTAGATTGATCGAAATAACGCTCCACCTTAAGCTTAAAACGTGAAAGTTGTCGTCTTAAGCGACTGTTGGGGGGTCGTGCCAAGCCAGTAAGTCGGTCGATCAGCGTACGGCAGTATGGGTCAGTACGTTGGAGTGAGACGAGGTCAGTAGACGGAAGAAAGTCAACTGAGGCAACTGACTGTCCCGGGCTACTGGGCGTGTGCTTAGACGTGTGGCTAGATGGTGACATGCGGAGCGAAGGTGAAGCATGGGCGTTTGGGGACAGCGGGCAGCGCGACAAAGCGTCGGCATCTTGATGTTGTTTACCGGACCTATACGTGACCGTGAAGTCATATTCTTGCAAGCGCAGTACCCGACGGCCGAGGCGTCCAGACAAGTTTTTCAGGGACGACAACCAACAAAGACCATGATGGTCGGTCACAATTGTGAAATGGCGGCCGTAGAGATAGGGTCGAAATTTTTGTATTGACCACACGAGGGCGAGGCATTCCTGTTCTGTAATCGTGTAGTTACGCTCAGCAGGAGAAAGAGCACGACTTGGATAAGCCACGACTTGCTCTTCAGACTTCTGATTCCGCTGCAGCAGGACAGCACCAATTCCATACCCACTCGCATCAGTGTGTAGAATAGTAGGGGCGGTTGCATCGAAATGACGGAGCACGGGCCCTGACGTGAGAAGTCATTTGAGCGTCTGGAAGGCGGCTTCACAGTCGTTGGACCACACAAAGGACGTGCTCGAAGTAAGAAGTTTATGTAGAGCAGCGGCGATGGTGGCGAAGCCACGAACAAAGCGTCGGAAGTAGGACGCCAGTCCTAGAAAGCTGCGGAGTTCTTTAAGTGTGGTTGGTGGCGGAAATTGCAGCACTGCGGCAATTTTATCGGGGTCAGGCTGGATGCCATGCTTACTGACGACGTGGCCCAATACTTTAATGCTTCGGCTTGCAAAGCGGCACTTCTTAGTATTGAGTTGGAGACCAGCCTTTGCTAGACACGTGAGAACTTGGTCTAGACGTTGTAGGTGCTGGGAGAGACTCGACGAAAAGATGACAATGTCGTCCAAGTAACAAAGACAGGTCTTCCATTTTAAGCCACAGAGTACTGTATCTATCTTACGTTCAAACGTAGCTGGTGCATTGGACAGTCCAAAAGGCATCACGTTAAATTCGGAAAGTCCATCAGGTGTAGCAAACGCAGTCTTTTCTTTATCGGGCTCATGCATTGGAATCTGCCAATATCCGGAGCGCAAGTCGAGGCTCGAGAAGTACTCGGCACCTTGTAAGGTATTCAAAGCATCGTCGATACGAGGCATTGGATAAACATCCTTACGGGTAATTTAGTTTAGCGCCCTATAATTGATGAAAAAGTGCACAGAACCATACTTTTTTTAACAAGCACAACAGGAGAAGACCAAGGGCTTGCTGAAGGCCTTATAATGTTGCGTGTCAGCATGTCGTTCACTTGTTCTTCTATAACTTTTCGCTCCGAAGGTGACACATGGTACGGGCGACGGCGAATGATGCGAGAGCCGTCTGCTTCAATGCGATGAGTAGTTACAGTTGTCTGACCCAGGCGTCGTGAAGAAACGTCAAAACAAGCTTCATGCTTCAGTAAAATGGCGAGGAGTGCATTGGTCTCGGCCGGATGGAGATCTGCACTCAAGGTGGCCTTAATAGCACTAGTGTGGCCTTCTGCGGGCATACAATGCGCGGAAGGTGTGGCAGGCGAAACACTGACGACACATACCGGCGCAGCGTCGGCGAGCTTGGTGACGGTAGACCCTTTCGGCAGTAGTAGTGGCTCAGGAGTCGTATTAAAGGCTGTGAGGCTGGCATAGCCACTCGAGAACCGGAACAAGCAAGAAGCGATCGCGAGTCCTCGATAAATGGAGCGCTGAGAAGGTACAACCAATGCGTCTCCGTCGACAATGTCTGTTGACTCAAGGGTAAGAACACGTGCTTCGTCTGGTTGGATAATAAAATCCGCTGCTGCAATGAGGTTGGGACAGGGGGAATCGAAAACGGGATAAGTCTCGGTGTCGCTGATGTGAATAGTTGGGTCGCCGCACGAAATTAGTGCAGAAGCAGCGGACAGGAAGTCCCATCCTAATATCATCTGATGAGCGGACGTCGAAAGCACTGCAAGTTGCACATGATGACGAATACCGTCTATCAGAACGCGAGCTGTGCGCTGTCCGGTAGGAAAGATGAGAACGTCATTGGCACCACATAGGACCGGACCAACATACGGCGTTTGCACTTTTCGCGGACGAAAGCATAGTTCACGATGTATAACAGAAATAGCGGCTCCAGTATCTACAAGGGCGTCGACAGAAACACCCTCCACACAAACGCAGAGCAAATTGTCGGGACGAGCAGGAGGAATGGGGACAGTTCGACACGATGCAGTTTCTCCTCCAAAAACTGCAGCCTCTAGTTTTCCGAACGGGTGTCTACAACATGGGAAGCAGCACGCAAGGGCGATGAGAAACAGCGGTAAGGTGAAGGAGAGCGACGCCGGGGCGAGCGGGATGCTCCAGTCATGTCCTGGGAACGTGAAGGAGAGCGACCAGAAGAGGTTGTGTACGGTCCGGGAACGTAGGAATCCAAACCTGGTGTCCTGTCTCGCTCAAAGGTGGCGTAGGCTCGCCTTTCACCTGGGTGACGCCCGGGAACGTGGGAGTCAAACCTAGGAGCGCTGTCCCGCTCAAAGGTAGCATAGCCCCGCCTTTCATCCTGCTGACGCCAACGGCAGTACCGAGAAATGTGGCCGCGAATACCGCAGTAGAAACGAACCGGGCGCGACGACCGCCACGGAGAATAGTACGGCTGTGCAGGAGTATTCTCACGCCAGGGAAGCTAGCGGGTCGCGGTAACCTTCGGCAGGTGGAGACTGAACGAATTCCGAGGCCGGGAGGCAATTTCGGCATAACTTGGACGACATGGTCCAGTAGACTTGTCCATTTGGGCGTTTGTCATCGACGCCAGTTCGTCCTTGATGATGTCACGCAGTCCAGAAGGAGCGGGGCGAACGGTCGCAAACGTCGTAGGTCCCGAAAGATGTCCGTGAAGTTCCTCCCTGATGAGCGTGCTTATTAGGGCTTGCAACTCAGCATCACAGTTGAGACAAGAGTCGCAAGAGGCGCGTGGCAGGCGAATAGAGTGGAGCGGGTCTAGACGTTGGCATGCTGTGATAATATCACCAACGCAATTTTGGCTCTGCATGACGAGAGCATTAAAGGTGACTGTGTTGATGCCCTTCAGTATGTGGCGAACGCGGTCAGCTTCCGCCATGTCACTCTGTGCGCGGCGGCAGAGAGCGAGGACGTCCTCAATGTAGGATGTATAGGACTCGCCCTGTTCTTGTATGCGCGTTGCCAGCCTCTGTTTCGCGATTTCGGAGCGTTCAGACGACATGCCGAATATCTGGCCAAATTGCTGGGTGAATGATGGCCAATCCGAAAAGGCGCTTTTGTGGTTAAAAAACCACGTCTTCGCAACTTCGGTTAGGTAAAAGGAGACATACCGCAACCTGTGCGTGTAGTCCCAAAGGTTGACGTCGCTGGCTCTGTTGTAATGATCGAGCCGCTCTTCCACGTCATCGCCGCAGAGGCCTGCAAAGACGGGAGGATCGCGGTGTTTGGTGTTCACCGTCCAGGTAGGCCCAGCTGGCTGAGCAGTGGTGGTAGCATCACTGGTGGATGGGTTGGTTTCTGCCATCACCGTGGTAGGCGAGAGCAAACGACGACCGGACCGGAGCTCCAGGGGAATCGGGAAAGTAAGAGGACGTGGGAATCGGAAGCACACTCCACCACTTGGGAGACGTCGACCGATGCGATGCCTTTATTTGCGAGCCGCCGCCCGAAGCAGAGACGAAGCACCGCGCGAGACAAAAGATGATGATGAGTAGTATGTACAGATAACGACGATGATATGCCCAAAATGCGCTCACAATATATGTATGTATGTATGTATGTATATATATATATATATATATATATATATATATATATATATATGCAAGTGTTATTGATACACTGTACGACGCCGAATAGTCGTTTCCGTTTGAACGTAACGCATAACAGCACTATTGAAATCTCAAAGGTTAGTGACGGATGCAAGTAAGGACTGCTATTCCGAATGATTGTGCTGCCGGAGAGTCGTGGCTGTTGCACAGAGGCGTAGTTCCTGAGAGAATTAACGCACGGGTGTTAATAAGTGCTGTTGAACAAGTTCCTAGGTGTCATTCAATATAAACGCCCCGTTTTGGGCAGCCTGTAAATCTGCTAACTTGATTCAGACAAGGCACACTTTTTTTGACAGTCTCACCATGTTTGCAACCCATCAAACTGAGTTGAGTACCCCATGTGGTACCACACTTTTCTTCAACGAACGCAACAGATATGCATATATTTCTACGTGTATGTGAGACGTGCCGTTGCTTTGTTTCATTATAGTCGTTATGATAGTGCACCGGATAACTGAAAGCAGCCGTTTATAATATACAAGCTACTGAGTTGAGCGGCCATACATTCGGGAACGGCATTACATTTATGTATGAAATATAGGATAAGCGTAACATGTTTTTCTCGGAAATCAGATTCGCGAATAATTTATTTTGTTTACACCCTAGAAAAAAGCCGAAGAACGCAGGCACCTGCTTTTTTTTTAATTTAAACAAATTCTCCGGTTTTACGTGGCAAAACCACGATACGATTATGAGGCACCCGGTTTAGTTTTCACCACCTAGGGTTCTTTAACGTGCACCTAAATAGATGTACGCGAGTCTTTTACCGTTTCGTTCCCATCGAATTCCGCGACCTGGATTGAACCCGCGAGCTCCAGTTTAGCAGTGCAACGCCGTATCCACTATATAGCCACTAATTAGGCTACCACGCAGGCTTTCTTTTCTTTTTTTTTTCCTTTTTTGAAGTATCGACTGGAACGAAAGTTCTATGTACGGTTTATGGCCAAAGATTAGCATATAGAATGACCAACTAAAACCGTTTTCGGCGCTCGAGGTCCGACCGCAATAAATGACCAATTACTCCGCATTCTGCTACGCGAGGAAGGCGGAAACTTGAATGGAATGTTGCGCTGCAGTTTACTCTTTTTTTTATCTATAACAGTGCTTCCCGTAAATCTGAGTCCAAGGCGCCGGATGGGGCAGATATGGTTAATTTGTTTGAAGCGGCAAGCAGGAAGACTACATGTATGTTTCTTCGTGTGCGTTTCGCAAGACCTACTGGTGCAAAACTGTATGCGCAACAATACACACGAGAGATACATGCTGCTTGAAGAACGAAAAAAATATTTGTTCTCCAAAGGGAGCCGTACAATAGCATAGTAGAATGAAAGCCGACACTGCGGCCGCAATACACCCGCAATCACCGAGCGGCAATAAAAATAAAATAAAATACAGAAGAGAAAGGAAGGAATTTGTTTTAAGGCATAAATACATGCCATATGCAATTATGAACACCATTTGAGCCGCCTGAACGCAACTACCAGCGCGCGAAGTAGTACCAATGACCCTGCCGAGCAGTATTGCCAGCAATTTCCAACGGCGCGACCTTGATGCTGCCCAATCCACTTCGATCGCAGCGCCGCCACAGTATTTTTTCACGTCGAGCGCCTCACTCCAATGCATGCGCCGCCCCAGCCTCTCGTCCAACTCGACCGTATTCTAGTACACTCTAGCATCAACAAAGCAAAAAAGTTAAAGTAAGCGGAAGAACACTGCAGACTAACAAGCAAGGTTTACTCCGCATATTTCTAAAGCTAGCGCTGATTCAAGATTTGTTTTAAGTTTATGCGCCTTGCGAACTCACTTGCATCATTTCTTGTATTGTAATATGTGATCTGAAGTAATTTTTAAAGTTAATTATTGAAAACGTCTTATTTAGTCATTGATATTGATTGACCTTTATATGGAGCCAATAGAAAAATATACCAAGGCAAGCATAGGTTAAAATAATCTTTCAAGTGAATAACGAAATCTACGCAATGCTTCGTATATTTTCCCGTTGTAATGCGATATAGGGGCAGCGACAAACCTTGTAGTAAAACTACCAAAGCCTAGTTTTATTTTGGAATCTTCTTTCACTTGTACGTGCCCTTGCTGCCATATATATATATATATATATATATGTATGTATAGTGTATATATATATGTATGTATATATATACATAAGAAAGGGAACCGAGGGGCCCCATTTTCATTAAGCAGCCAACAAACGGTGACACCAAGGACAACATAGGGGAGATTACTTGTACTTACCAATAGAATTAAAGAAATGATTAATTAAGGAAAACGAAAATTGATAAAAAAAAAACAACTGGCCGCAGGTAGGGACGAACCCACGTCTTCGCATTACGCATGCGATGCTCTCATCCTTGAGCTACCGTGGCGTCGTTTTCCCATCCACTTTCTGGAGTATTTATGTCTTACAACTAGAATTAACCCTGGGAGTGTTAGCCAACGCCATAACTCACAAACCTAGGCGGCGGATGTGGAACATCGTTTCTCCCGCAGGTGGCACGTGATCTTTTTGGGTGAATACAACTGGTCAATAAACCCACATATGCTACCTGAAGGCATCAATGCTGCCGGATTCGGGCCGTCGTTATGTAATTAACAAGAAGAAAGGGAACCGAGGGGCTCGATTTTTATTAATCATAGCACAAGAAGCCAACAAACAGTTCCACCAAGGACACACACGCATATATATATGTATATATATATATATATATATATATATATATATATATATATATATATATATATATTGTGAGCATTATATTACCCCTTCATCTTCTTCATCTGTATATACTCATCATCATGGCCAGCGTCATTCGCTTGAGCGCGCGGCCTGCATAACAAACCGTCGAGGTTGAACAGCTGCCTCGCAAGTGGTAGAGAGTGCTCTCGATCCCTTGGTCCTCTACGACTTCGAGTTTCCCTGGAGCTTCGCTCCGGTCGCCGCTTGCCCCGCCTTTCCGCCACCATGCCCCAAGAAGATCCACCAGGAGCCCCCAGCGCCACCGTCTCTGCCCCACCGGCCGTTCCTTCATGGACCGTCAGCACGCGGCAGCGCGATCCCACCATAATCGCTGGCCTTCCTAGTGAGGACGTTGACGACTGGCTGGACAATTATGACGGAGTGAGTGAGTCTAACCGGTGGGATGATTCTCACAAGCTTCGGAGCGTCCCATTCTACCTCACTGACGTTGCCAGGACTTGGTTTCTTAACCATGAGCGCTCCTTCCCTGACTGGGCGGCTTTCAGACACCAGCTTCGGCAAATTTTCGGCGCCCCAAACGTCCGCTCTGAGGTAGCCAAGAAAAAGCTTGATGCACGCATGCAACTTCCCGGGGAAACATACACCTCTTATATCGAGGACGTCCTCGCCCTTTGTCGCCGGGTTGACGCACCCATGACTGAATCTGATCGGGTTCGTCATATCCTCAAGGGCATTGCCCACGTCGCGTTCAACGCACTGGCCATCAAGAATCCAAATACCGTTAACGATGTTATCGAGATGCAGGGCGTCCAGCATCTGGACGCCCTGCAGGCCAATCGTTTACAACCTGTCGCCTGTGACACGCCTCCTTCCTCGGATACGGACCTGCGTGTCCTGATTCGGACTCTCATACGCGAGGAGCTCCAAGTGTACGGCCTGCGCAGTCCTCCCGTTCTTCAGCCGCAACCTTCGGTTCCTGGCCTGCGCGACATCATCAAAGAGGAGCTGTCCTCCATGACCTGCACTGTGGGCTGTGCCCCTCCTTCGCCGGCGCCCTCGTATGCTCAGGTTGCCGCTATGCCACCAGCGTACGTTCAGACAACGCCTCCTGCTCCTGCTACTCCCAACGATCTGGCGACTCTGGCATCTCGTGCATCTGCCACAGCATATTATCCTACCCGGCCTTCGCCCCGCCCCATTTGTTATTACTGCGGTATTCGCGGGCACATATCGCGCTTTTGTCGAAGACGACAACAGGACGAACACCGTGGTTACGATGTTTACGAGCGAGACCCGTTGCCTCTTCCAAGTCCCTACCAGCGCCGGCTTTCCCAACGCTCACTTACTCCGCCTCCAAATCCCGAAGAGCCTCGCAACTACCGTCCAGGGCGCCGCCGCTCGCCTTCCCCTCTCCGACGCTCGACATCACCTCTGCTACCGGCCTCCCGCACTCCTGACTACCGATCGGAAAACTAGATGGTGCAGTTTTTGGAGGGAAAGCTGCATGGCCCACACAGACTACAATTCCTCCAGTGTGCCCGGCCAATACTTTATTAGTGTGTGTAGAAGGTGTACCCGTTCCTGCATTGATTGATACGGGCGCAGCTATTTCTGTTATTCACGCTGACTTGTGCTCTCGTCTACGCAAGGTTACTACACCTTACTATGGAGCTATTCTACATGGCGCAAATAATGTTGTGATTCGGCCATCGGCGCAATGCACAGTTCGAGTTTCGATTGACGGGATTCGCCACCATGTTCAGTTGGCAGTGTTGACTTCCTGTGCTCACATGCTTATACTAGGGTGGGACTTTCTCTCTTCCGCGTCCGCTTTTATTTCGTGCCGTCAACGCCTCGTTAACTTGACCGAGACCGACAATTCCGACGACGTGCCCGACCCGCGCCTTCGCTTACGAACTGCTGACGATTGTATGGTGCCTCCTGGCCGCGAACAACTTCTTGTTGTTTACTCTGACATCGCCGATGGTGACGTTTTAGTTGTAGCATCAGCTCGTTGTCTATCCAAAGGGATTGCTCTGGCACCTAGCCTTGTTCGCTTCACCAACGGTACGGCCACTTTGGCTGTACTCAACACAACCACTGAGCCACTACTTCTTCATAAAGGCGCTGTTGTCATTTGCGTCTTGGACACTCAGCCTGTCTCTGTGCTTACCTCGACTACTGCGTTTTCACAGGCACCTACAGTAGTGACTCCTACTGCCACTCCGTTATGGAACGTATTCGGGGATCCTCTTGCCCACCTAACGCTCGACTCCGTCGGCAGTTGAAGAACCACAAGATTGAAAATTCGGTGCTATACCGGTACGTGTTTCATCACGAAGGACACCGTTGGGTCCCTGTAGTTCCCCGATCAATTCGGACCCAGATACTGGAGACCTTTCATGACGATCCCACTGCCGGTCAATTTGGTTTTCATAAAACCTATGAGCGAATTCGCAGCCGCTTCTCTTGGCCTGGACTTGCAACAAGCGTAGCAAAATACGTGGCTTCCTGTTCGATCTGCCAACACCGCAAACGACTGACCTCACCTCCGGCTGGACTGCTGCAACCTGTACCGTGTCCTGAAGCTCCTTTCGCAGTCGTTGGTATCGAATTGTATGGTCCACTACCCTTATCGGCTGGCGGTAAACGATGGATTGTCACAGCTGTAGACCACTTGACACGGTACGATGAAACAGCCGCACTACCTTCCGGTTCCGCAGCGGAGGTTGCATCCTTTTTCTTGGAAACCATCTTTTTACGACACGGAGCCCCACGTATTCTTTTGAGTGACCACGGCAGGACCTTTCTGTCTAAACTTCTCGACGATGTTCTCCGTGCTTCCAATACCATCCATAAAACGACTTCCAGCTACCACCCTCAAACTAATGGCCTCACAGAGCGCTTTCATCGTACGCTGTCCGACATGATTTCCATGTACATCAACCCTGATCACACCAATTGGGATGTGATTCTCACATTCGTCACCTTCGCTTACAACACGGCCGTCCAACGCACAACGGGGTACTCGCCCTTTTTCCTTGTGTATGGTCGTCAACCAATCACTGTCCTCGACGTCTCTTTCTTTGACGTCCCCGTGCCCTCGTCCACATCAACGTGTGAGCAATTTGTTTCGCGAATTACCCAGTGTCGCCAACACGCCCGCCTCAACACCGACGCCATTCAACAAGACCGCAAAACTCGCTATGATGCATCCCACCGTTTCGTTTCCTTCCAGCCTGGAGCCGAAGTGTTGCTGGGGACTCCAGTTCGCGTTCCTGGTTTATGCGAGAAATTTCAGTCCCGTTTTGTCGGACGTTACACAGTTCAGGAACAGACTTCGCCAGTTAACTATCGTGTCGCGCCCGTTGTTACGCCTTTGGACGGCCGCTGCCGTACCACAGAGATTGTGCATGTTTCACGTTTAAAGCCTTTCATGCGGCGTTCGCCGCCATAGCCAGCGGCCAGGTTGGCCGCTTCCATGCGCGGGTTTAATTGTGTGAGCATTATATTACCCCTTCATCTTCTTCATCTGTATATACTCATCATCATGGCCAGCGTCATTCGCTTGAGCGCGCGGCCTGCATAATAAAGCGTCGAGGTTGAACAGCTGCCTCGCAATATATATATACATAGAACGAATTCTCGGGATGACACCAGTTTCGAGATACGAATTCCCAAAATTATTTCAAAATTTATTTAAGGTGGCGTGTGGCAGATAGCACAATTCTAGTTCGTGAGCTGGTATACTCTAAGAGGCACAAGAAATTGAAACACATAATTGACTAATTAACAAAATTCACTAATTAAGTTTAACTAATTACCTGATGGCCCATATTGCAATTTAGAAATTGTAGCCGTGGAGTTCGCAAGGCGGATCCACATATAATTAATTCTCAGGATGGCACAAGATTCGAGATATTAAGTCCCGAACTTTGCAGAGAAATGCATTGGCGTTCTAGTTAGGTTCTTAAGAAAACGTTGCTTTATGCATTCAAGCCCAAAGTTAACTGGAACGCCAATGCATTTCTCCGCAAAGTTCGGGACTTAATATCTCGAATCTGGTGCCATCCTGAGAATTATTTATAAGTGGATCCGCCTTGCGAACTCCACGGCTACAATTTCTAAATTGCAATATGGGCCATCAGGTAATTAGTTAAATTTAATTAGTGAATTTTTTTGAATTAGTCAATTATGCAATTCAATTTCTTGTGCCTCTTAGAGTATACCAGCTCACGAACTAGAATTGTGCTATCTGCCACACGCCACCTTAAATAAATTTTGAAAGTGTTCGCTGAAACACCCTGTATACATGAATGCTCGGACGATACCCTCTGTGGTGCCCAAGAAAGGATGGTTACCTTTTTGTAAGACTCAAGGAGACATCCCATCTTTCGCCGAAGAGAGTGCGGCACTCTGTTGTTCCACGCTGCCAAAGAACCAGCGTTGGTGGCGACCTCGTGTGATAGCTGGCTGAAGACGTGAAACAGCTCATGTGCTATGACCTGCGTAGATTTGCGCCATTTGAGCACTTGTTCAAAAGAGAGAGAGATCTGTCAGTATTGCTTTTTAGATAGGGCTTGTTGGTTGCTACATTCTTGTCATTTTACGATAGCTATATAAACGGGGCAAAAATAAAAGATGTGAACACCACGAACGCTGCTCTAGCTAAAGCAAGTCGTTGGAGTAGCTGGTTGGGATTCATAATAACACAGTTCAGCCTGACTGGACTACAGTTTTTTGCTGTTCTAGAGGTTTTTAACATACAAAAAGAACGTGGTTACTCATTAACACCGCTGCTCTTCGCATAACAAAGAACGAAACGGAGTATCTTATTCAAAGAATGAGTGGCACACAAGCGCGGTAATAATTCTCTGTTTTATGGCTCTTGCGTTGTGCATACTGGCGTCGAAAAAAATTCAGTTGTGGCCCGGCGTTTCTAGTGTCTGCATCTTCACTTGGCTATCAGGTTTATATCGCGCTTAACCTAACCAAGAAAACAGATGCACTCATAAAGTTGCGCGGCTTTTCGGTGGCTTATATCTACCATGTTCTTCCACAAGTATTTTAGTTCCTCATGAAAGCTAGGCCACACAGAATACATTATAATGGATGTTTCAGTGCCATAAATCACAATGAGGTCATACACATGTTTGCGTATTCTCTCTTTAGTTCTGTGATGGCCCAATTATTTATGATTATTTATTGAATACTGCCACCAGCCTTTTGGCTGCCAAAACAGGAGTGCTACAGATTTCTGAACAAGTGCAAAAATTAACAGAAGTCATCGTTACATTAAGGAGTGCAATAGTAAACTAACTAGCAGACGAATAAGTAACAAGCATAACTATACCGGAGGTACATAAGGCACTTCAACAAACCATAAAAAAAGGAAAAACAATAACGAATGTGTTATGAAGACGTGACTGTAACAAAAGTAAAAACGCTGCAGAAGACGGCCAATAAAAGGGAATCTCGTGACCTCACCTGTGTCACAGGAACTAAGTTTCACTGTGATATTGTTCTTGGGAAAAGAAAAAGATTAACGATATGCGTTTGCTCAAGTTTGGAGCATTATGAATGTCCTTTTGTGTTTCCGTCGAGTCTGTCGTTCGGTATTGTACTGTATGTAAGAGTGAAAATCAGGGGCGGAATTAACTAAGATGCGCTGTTCGCACGCAATTTCTATGCCAAAACCTTCTTACCCTAAGATAAGGGTGCAACCGATATGGCGGTGCATTTAACTTATTTGAAAGAAGATTAAAACTGCGCAAAAAAAAAACGAGGACAAGCAAAAGGAACACACAATACACCACAAACGCGGACTGCCAACTGTTTATTCTTCGTAATCAAAGCATAAGCTATTTCAAGCAAGAACACAGGCACGTGACCAAATCTCACTCATACATGTGCAGATAACATGACAGAATTCTGCAGACTAGCTGTGTAACACTCCTTGCACCGAATAAACAACGTGAACCAATCTATTCGGTGCAAGTCACGCTATCTAGCACATAAAGAACCACATCCTATCAGACATTAAGCAGAAGTTCGCAGCACAGCATTGTTACTGCCCTTGTATAGCAGCGCAGACCCAATACAATTATGCACTAAACCTGCTCAAGGCAATTTGAGATAACAAATCAGAGAGCGCCACAAATATATAAGCACGCGCAATCCTCGGCTATCAGTTGTGGTCTCTGTCCGCTCGGCCGCAACAACGCGTTTTAACGCTTACCCGCGTCAGCTCGAGCGGCGCAGATTGAGATTTATATTTGTATTACAGCTACCCCCCTAAGGTATAAATTACTTCTTACATCGGCATCTGCAATGGCTGTTTAGGTTTTGTGAATCGACTTACGCTTAATATTGGCTCAAGTACTGAAGTTTGTACTTGTGCTACCATTACATACTCGCGTTTTCTAGACCACAGCGCTCATCTTCGCAGCGACGGGCATCGCAAGCTTGCTGATCTTACTAACAGTTTTAGCTTTGTTAATACGCTTGCATCGTAAGATTTTTCTTACGCTACCATTTGTTCGTAAGTTCGCTTAGTGAATTCCGCTACATGTTTTGTTCTGCGGGTGATAATAGTAAAAAATATTTGTAGCCTATGAGGTTTGTGACGTGTCTCTAGTGGGGGCAGTCCAGTTTAGGCACGCAATTTGATACCGTAGGCGTGGTAGATAAATCGCAGTGCTTTATTTTGCGCCATTTCCATACGGTAGGTGTACCTCTTTAGATAGGGGTCCCAAACAGTGTCAGCCTATTTAAGAGCTGGACGTATAAGCCATGTGTAGTCAACCAGTTTTCTTTTACTCATGGCATGCTTCAGTCGGTGCTCTAGCAGTCATTATTTCTTTGATACAGCCGACACCAACGCCTACGTGAACATTCCAAACTAAATTTGAAGCAATGTCTACACCTAAATACTTGAATACACTAACTGTTGCGATTTATTCGTTGTTTATCTCACATTGCAAATAAAATTATTGTTTCTTTCGCGTCATAGCCATGTGTGCGCGTTTTGAAATAATAATATACATATGCCAAGTGCAACGTACACTAGTCGGACACTGCCACTAACTAGATATTAAGAATAACTTGGTGATTTTCGGATTTATTGCTGCGATACAAAACGCAGTCCTCTGCAATGAAACAGCTATTTACTGGAGAATCAAATGAGACTTCATTTAAAAAATCTAGAAAATGAGCGGTCGCAGAATTGAGCCCTGCGGAAATCTGAATATGACTGGCCGCAAGGATGGTTTAGATACTCTTATTTGAAGATACTGGTGTTTGTCTGAAAGGTACGAGTAAAGCTACCGTAATTTCTTATCATTGCTTGAAGGTTTGGTAGCTTTACTATGAGCTTGTTGCGCGATATTCTATCGAAGGCGCTTTTATTATTCTACAACAATAATGTCAATTATTTAGAGCTGCTGCATAATCGCTAATACTGCGTCACCGTCAATAAGCCACGACGAAAGCAGCGTTGGCAAGACTGGAAACAGTTGCAGGACTCTAAGTGGGAACTTAGGTGGTTGAAAATGAAATGCTCCATTACTTTACAACAAGAGCATAGTAAGCAAATTCGTCTATATTGAATGACACTAAGTTTCATACTGCGCACCGACTCCTAAGTCTGTTGCGTAGTATGGAAAAAGCAAGCGACGAATGGTGAGCAACATTTTTGGACCGTCAGCATTATAATCACGCCAAGGCACTCCATGGTAGTGTGTCAAAGAACAAGCAATAGAAGTTGACGGGAAGAAATAGTCGAAGACAAATCGGTCAGTAAGTCTAATTACACTACATGATCAAGATTTCTTTTCAACAATGTAAAATTATCGCTGTCCGTTTTTTTTTTTTTTTGCATTGTGCTACATTCAGAATGCAAGGGCGCGTCTATGAATCTAAGCAGCGGCATCATCCTCACCATCGAAATGCTATAGCCAGAGAGACACAATGTAAACTTAGAATTAGAACCAGATCTTGACCATGAGAGTAAAGTAGATGCAACTACATTCGACGTGCCACTTTCGTAACACTTTCGTTCAACTGAGTGTTGTACAGATTGTCTTACTCTCTAGTTGTCGTTCACTGGAAAGTAACGTCGGTATCTCGGTATGTTGTAATTGCTATTATATATTTTGTAGACCGCTATTTATATCAATCCTTGTATTTTTGAATGAAATTTAATTTTATTTCCCGACAATTATTTTGTCCAGGAGCTCAGACCACAGGCTGCATTTCTGTCTCACGTGGTTTCGGGCTCCTGCCAACACTCGTGTAAAACAGAACACGAAATAGAACGGACATATACATCAGCAGTAACATACACTGCAATGGCGTAGCTATAGAAGGAACTACACTTCGTCCTAAGGAGCGTAAAAATGCAGAGGTAAAGGCTGCGGTAGGTAACAACTCTGAAAATAATTAAACAAACACCACAAAATATGAATACTTTTGCATACCTAAGAGTACCTATGCTTTCTCAATTTTTTAATCACTTGGGATGCCTTCACATCTTGGGCTAGGTGGAAAATTTTGGGCGAGGTAGAGGTAGAAACAATGCAATAATGTGCAGTGTCAGCTATGATTCATACTGCTTTCTAACATGAGTAGTGGCAAAATGTGAAGTTCTGAAGTTGGAAACGTGTTCTGGCTGCCAGCCGTTTATGTGAAACATTTTGACTCGGTGGAGTGTCTCTACCGCTACAGGTGTTTCGCCCACATGATTTCAAGCTTTTCTGGATAAATAGTTTATAAGCTCCTGTCCTAAAGATGGTCGCAGTTTTGCCCGAAAGTCGAAGCATGAATTGCGATAGCTAATTAGTAGAGAGCTATTCGGAGTAGGGATAGTAGTTTTACCGGCTGTATAAACTTGGACACATTCGCTTACTAACTGAATTATCAAGCCTCGTGTCAGCGCGCACAAGCAAACATGAATAGATGACACTCAATGACCGCAGACAACCACTGTCAAAACGCTGGCAGTAAGCGCAGCCGCCGCAGCAGCGAAGGTTCGTGCGGTTTATCGCTGAGCGGCGAATACACAGCGCATACAAAGGTCAGAGCCGAGTGGAGATAGCTTTTAAGAGACGGTGCGGGCGACCGCCGCAGCTGGGCAAAGTACAATTGCTGTTGTTAACAGAGTAGAAGCTGCCCCCCCTCCCTCCCAGGCTGCCTTCCCGCTTTCCCCCTTTCGCGTGGGAGATTGAGTGGCCAGTTCCCCTTGTGCCTTGCTGCAAGATACGCATTTGGTGCCGCAGCACAACGTCGCCCCGCCTCCCTCCGTCCCATACCCCCACGGCCTCTCGCGCGACGGAAGTCGCGTTTGCTTTCCGCCGTGCGTTCGCTCTCCGTGATAGCGCCGTCCCCCGCGCGCTATCATATCAAATCGTCGCGTGATAGCGCACGGCGACGATTTTATCACGCTTGGGCTTCATACGGAACCTCACGGCGACGGCGATGGCAGAAATCCGCTTGAAGTGTCCATATAATTGCTATCGCAATAACAGTTTCTGTCCAGCGTTCTATGATAATTCCATATGCTGGTTTCATTGCGCCTCCAGTTACGATACGATATTGAAATACGAGATGCTTTTTCGCCATGTGGCGTGGCTGGAACTCTCGGAAATGATTATAAAAATACGTCGTCATTCATTTTGAATGTTAACAGTTCTTTTTGAAAAATCCACACTTCCTACTTGCATTTTTCCATACTGGCTTACTTTAGTTATTTTCTTGCAACTTTAATTATTACCAAGTGCTTGGTTGATTAGCAGCGTAAATATGCTTCATCCTTGTACTTTGCCTACGCCCTTGGTTCACTGCATCTTTCACCTCTGCAGTTCACGGTAAATGTAACTATCATTAACACTTATTTCGAGACTACCAAAAAGTTTTACCTTTTCCTGTGATGAGTCCCGCACCCTACATTTTCTAATAAGCTTCTGAGTTCGCAGGTAGTATTTCTCAGCTTCATTATTACGCCTAACTCCTTCTGTGACTGGTATTAGCAGTATTAATTCTGGAAGATGTTCACTGCCTATCTCTATTGAACCATTTAAATTGTGTTCTTTTCTCTCATGTGTTGTATTTTTTGTTTCTTCATCCGCTTCCCCAATTGTGCAAATCACATAAAAAACAATTAACGGCGAAAGTTAAGAAGTACGCTGTCAGAAAGGCGAACAGGGTGGAGGTCCACGCACGTAGGTGCTCCATTCACGTGCCTACCTGTCCGAGGGAGCCATAGTTATACGAGGCGGGTCCTTCGACGAAGAAAATTGGAGCCTCGGTCAATGCCGTGGGAACAACAAGTCGTTGCGTGCTGGCGGAATAAATGGCGTTCCTCGAGTGAAACGCATTCAGCTCGTCACGTACACGGCTCCGGTTGAGCTTCAGGCGTATACGCTGCGTCGTCATCGCAGCATCCAGCCAGGTTTGAACGAACGTTGCCCCGGTGCTTCTCGCGTGGTGGCCGTACTGCGGGTGGTCTAGCGCCGCTGCTATAGTATCCTCGCCAAGGCCCACCGAGAAACGCACGTCGAACAGCCTCCGTACAGCCTGCGCCAGCTGCTGACCTCTCAACCAGTGCTGGAGCCCAGCTTCCCGGGCCATGGCTGTGCGTACGTGGTTGGCGACGGCCTCGGCGGCAGAAGCTGCTTCCACGTGGCTCGCTGCAAGCGGACGGGCCGGAACGCATTTATAACAAAAGACCAAGTAATGCGAATATTTTTCGTTGTATTCGTTATAAAAAGGGTGCTATAATTAGTCTCCGAGATATCGGTTAATGCCAATAAGCCGAGCTGCATCTGTGTCTTTAACCTTCTTGGTTAAGGGCCGCGGTATTTTCGCAGCATGATTGGGGCCCAGGTATTTTTGCAGCGTACAGAATAAGCCCGTGATTGTTTCCGGACAAACCGCTTGACGCAGCACTCCTGTTTATCTACCTCACCCGCCGTGGGTGCTTAGTGTCTACGGTGTTGGGCTGCTAAGCACGAGGTCGCGGGATGAAATCCCGGCCACGGTGGCCGCATTTCGATGGGGGCGAAATGCGAAAACACCCGTGTACTTAGGTTTACGTGCATGTTAAAGAACTCCAGGGTGCCGGAGTCCCCCACTACGGCGTGCCTCATAATGAGATCGTGGTTTTGGTACGTGAAACCCCACAATTTATTTTTCACGTTTTTGTTTATCTACCTGAAGTACGTTGTTGAGTCTAATGATTCACTCTGCACATCTGAAGAATGCGCTTTATGGCAAAGCGAGATATCCATAATGCGTTGAGAGTCACCATCAGCAATACCGCTATCGCCGAACTTTTATCACTGCCAGCATGGACCATCCTGGCAAGCTGCGTCTCCTCTCTGGATGTGCACTAAGATAACCCTAGTTGTGTCAGCGATGCGTTTAAACTTTCTTTGCGGGAACGACGAGGGCAATGCACTGTCATTGCTGTTGGCATGGTGCTAGGAGAAACAAGCAAACGGTGACACAATGTATGCATCTTTCCAACGCAGTTACAAGAAAGGTAATCAAATTTTTTTCCTTTGTACACTTCATAAAGCATATTATTGCGATATAGGAAATGGTGGCTTTGTTATAAAACAGAAAATTCGTCTATTTAATCACGATAAAGACGCTAAAAGTATATACCAAATATATAAAGCTGGTAGGATTATATTTTTTCCCTTTGAAATAAAGGTAGTTGCGCGGTAATGGAATTTATTGTCTAGGTCTTTCAGTGTGCTGACAAATATTTTGAAGCACCTTGGCTTTGTTTCGGTATTTTGTTGTGTGGGAAGCATATAAAAAGTTAGTTTGGCGCCTAGGCTTCGTCAAGCCCGCACAAATAAGAAGAACGATAGGTATACCTGCGCTGAATGCTTGCGGTATAATACGGAGGGCAATATTTGTGCGATAGTGTGCCATAATAGGCCAATAGTCTACAAAAACGAAAGCACTTTATTGAGGTTGTCTGCTCTAATTTCAATCAGCAGACAATCTTTCTTTGCTAGTGGCTTGAAGCCAGAACACAGAGCCGTGTTGAAAGGAAAACAAAATGGTACTGTCACTCAGAAGCAATCACCTATTGGAAATGTTATAATGAAACCAAACCACTTTACCGCTTATCGAAATGATAGGGCACGCACAGGCGGAGGGGTGTTTTTGTTAGTTTGTTATTCTTTACGGTCATCTTTGTTTGATATCGGACATGATGACGTAGAATCAGTATGGAGCAAGGTTACCCTCGATGATAATACCTCATTTATTGCTGGAGCATTCTATCGCCCGCCAAATTCTGATGCGGCTACGTTGCAGCGACTGTACGAGATTGTCTCTAATACAGCGGATCAGATAATACTTGCCGGCGATTTTAACCTGCATGACTTCAACTGGTCTAAGGAAACCCGTATTACTATGACTGCCTGTCGTGCAAATTTAGAAATGAAAAACATCGTTGACTCATTCGGCTTCACTCAATACGTGAGTGCGCCTACACGCAATAATAACATATTACACCTGTTCTAACTCACCAAATGTTGTAGATTCTGTCACTTGTATCCCTGGTATCAGTGACCATCTTGCTGTCGTGGCTACCATTAAATATGCGAATAAACTACCCAAGCCAACCCAATCGAGGAAGGTTATTTTTTGATAAGGGTGATTATTCTGCCATTTCTCAGGAATTATTCGCGCATTCGCCTATTTTCGACTTTCTTGGCGAGAATGCTGATGTTGTGCAACTGTGGTCTCTTTTTAAAACAAAAGTGATGAAGACGAGTATATAATACACTTAAAAGAACACAAAGTAGTTATCGGTTCAACAGATTAGTCGAGGTAACTAATGAAAATGAAACTAAAGTACGTAGTGCGAAGGATCCGTACTTCAATCGACTCAGTGCCAGTATGAAAACGAATCCAAAGCTTTTTTGGAAATACGTGAAAGAATGCGGATCTGACACAACCGCAGTAAACGAGATTGTCCACAATAATCAGGTCTTATCCGATGATAAAGCTAAGGCATCTTGTTTTAATATTTTTTTTCATTCTGCATTTTTACCCAGAACAAGCTTCGAAAAATTACGTGAGAGGACTGAGTCAGTAATGCCATCTGTAGAACTCAGTGTGAATGGTATCGAATCATTGTTAAAAAGTATAGATGAAACCAAGGTCCCTGGTCCAGATGGTATTTCTCCCCGCATATTGAAGCGCTGTGCCTGGCCAATCGCATCGTACCTTTATCTTATATATAGTAAATCTCTTTCTGCTGGAGTGTTGCCTGAGAACTGGAAAATGGCACATGTGGTCCCTGTTCATAAGGGTGGTTCAAAAAAAGATGTAAACAATTATAGGCCCATTTCTTTAACATCCATCTGCTGTAAAATATTAGAGCACATTTTGTACAAAGATATAATGAAACATTTACTACAACACAGATTACTAATTGATAATCAACATGGTTTTCGCAAGGGACTGTCCTGCACAACACAATTAATTGAGTTATATCATGCTTAGTGTATGATGTGGATGATAATGGGCAAATAGACTGTGTTTTTTTAGACTAGAAAGGCGTTCGACACGGTTTGCCACCCATTGCTCCGTCACAAACTTCATAGGGCAAATGTGGATCAGGAAGTCTGCAACTGGATCGCCAATTACTTGTCGCAACGTCGACAATGTGTTGTACTGAACGGTACTACTTCTCCTTGGGTCGAGGTCACATCAGGTGTTTCTCAGGGTACCGTTTTAGGGCCACTTGTATTTTTAGTTTATATTAATGATATTCCTGCCGGGATATCTTCCCTTTTGCGTTTGTTTGCCGACGACTGCGTCGTGTACAGAAAAATAACACGTAAACGAGACTCTGTTGATTTACATACTGACCTTACTAAAATTGTATCATGGTGTGAGAAGTGGAAAATGCAACTAAATGCGAAAAAAATGTGTTCATGTGTCTTTCACGAAAAAAAGACAAAAATTGAAACCTGTTATTTTTTTAATAGGAATATTATCAACCAGCAATTTATGTATAAATATTTGGGTGTGACGTTTTTGAGTGATTGTTCCTGGAATGAGCATGTGAATAATGTAGTTATAAAAGCTGCCAGAGCGCTAAACTTTATTCAAAGTAATCTCAAATCCTCACCATTTATACTAAAAAACACTGCTTATATTTCTTTCGTTCGTCCTATCTTGAAGTATGCGTGTTGTGTGTGGGACCCTCGCCAGAAAACCTTGATTGACAAAATCGAGAGATTACAGAATAGAGCGGCAAGGTTCGTTCTGGGGCGGTACAAGCGAGGGGAAAGTTAAAAAAAAAATAAATTAAATTATGGGGTTTTACGTGCCAAAACCAGTTCTGATTATGAGGCACGCCGTAGTGGGGGACTCCGGAAATTTGGACCACCTGGGGTTCTTTAACGTGCACCTAAATCTAAGTACACGGGTGTTTTCGCATTTCGCCCCCATCGAAATGCGGCCGCCGTGGCCGGGATTCGATCCCGCGACCTCGTGCTCAGCAGCCCAACACCATAGCCACTGAGCAACCACGGCGGGTGGGGAAAGTTGCAGTCAAATAAAAAAGTTGTCGCAGTTTCACCTGAAAGGTGAAGCATCAATTGCGATAGCAAATTTGAAGACAGCTATACGGAGCAATGATAGCAGCTTTATCAGCTGTATAAACTTGGACATGCAGCAGCACCGGCAACACGCAGAACTGTTGTCGACGCCGTCGGCGTTTTGCCCGCGTTCGCTCAAAATGCTTGCGGCGTTGGTGACTGTTGCCGGAGCCTCTGATATAAATAGGCACTTGGTGCCGCAGCTAAACGTCGCCTCCCTTCCCTCCCCTCCCCCCCCACGGCCTTTCGTGCGTCGGAAGAAGACACGTTTGCTCTACATATATGGTGATTGTAGAGGAGGAAAAAGACACCTACTTCTGCAGCCTTAAGGGAGCACAGAGCAGAACGCGCGTTTGTTCTCCGCCGTGCGTTCACTCCCCGTGAAAGCGCGCGTCCCTCGCGCCCTTTCACTCGCACATACAGCGTTCGGCGCGCGGCGACGATTTCATCTCCATTGACGTCATACGGAACCTCACGGCGACGGCGACGGCGACGCCGACGCCGACGGCAGAAATCTGCTTTTGAGTGTCCATATAATTGCTATCGCAATGAAAGCGAGCTATAATGCGAAGCGCCCTCCTCTCGCCGAAGAAAACTGTGTTTGAAATTTTTATTCAAAATATATAATAACAAGACCGTAATTAACACAGATGTATCTTAAACCACCGCATTTTATATCTAAAAGAACTGATCATGACCTTAAAATTCGAGAATACCGGACTATAACGAACCTCTATGCTAATTCCTTTTTTGCTCGAACAGTAACAGAGTGGGATCAATTGTCTTGTGACCAAGTGGGCTGTGTTAATGAAGATTGTTTTTTTTTCCAAGTTGTAACCCCCCTGCTTACACGCATTTGTGCAAAGCGGGGTATCTGTGAATAAAGAATAAAGAAGACGGAGAAAAATTTACCGAGGAGCGCTTCCATTAGTACTTTCACGATTAAGTAAATATTCTGCCCAATGATACGTCGTTCAGATCGGATTCGAAAGCATCGCACGCACTCATTTTTTATTTTCTAAGCAGGCATATCATGTGTATAGACAAATTAACAAAAACAAATCTCCGTGAAATGGCAAGGATGAATAACATCAATACTTCTTTTTGGGCGAGTTGGTACATCTTGAAAGTTTGGGTGACAGCGCAAACAGACGACCACAAGAAGGTAGACACGGACACACAGGCGCTGACTAACAACTGGTTTTTATTGTGAAGGTTAGCACACCTTATATATGCCAGAGTGAAGCAAGGGAAAGGGGAAAACATAACAAGGGTGACATCGTGCCCTATCGGGGGTTCAGATTAGAAAGAAAAATAATTGTTTGCGTCTTGTTGGGCTTGCGTTGTTGGCACGATGTCACCTTTGTTATGTTTTCCCCTTTCCCTTGCTTCACTCTGGAATATATAAGGTGTGCTAACCTTCACAATAAAAACCAGTTGTTAGTCAGCGCCTGTGTGTCCGTGTCTCCCTTCTTGTGGTCGTCTGTTTGCGCTGTCACCCAAACTTTCAAGAATAAATAAGAAGGAGAGAACGTGTGCGCTAAATTTTAACAAATTGTTTGTTTGAAACCGAGCCAGACGACGCCCATATAGATAACAAAATGCCATGTATATGTCCTTGTTTTTGCTATATACGCAGGTACATGTTTTTACAAAAGGATAGTCACACTCTCAAAACGCGCACTAGCATGCATTCATAAATATAATTCTTCCTCTGACAAAGAGAGGGGCACAGTGGTTACACATTGAGGGTGTGAATTTGCAATAATATCTGTTTGTATTTTTATTGTTGTTACTTCGTCTAAAATCGTGTTCTGAAAAAAAAGAAAAGAAATAAAGAAGAGAGGAAAAGCGGTTCTCACCCAGATGTGCTACAATGGAACGAAAGCCATCGCGTCTTTTCCAGACATTGTTACAGTGCTGTAACTATCATTCATGCAGCATCTCGTCTGCCCATAACGCTTACCACATGATAGAGGCATTAAGTACACATTCGCGTCCCTGCAATTTATTTATTTATTTATTTAAATAATTTCCACGCCCGAAGGTATTACAGAAATGAGTGGTTCACAGAAACAACTGTAAGGTATGTGACCGGGCTGTTTGTTGTTGATCATTGATGTTTGACAGCGCGCACGTAGACAAAAGGCGGCGAAATAGGCGACAAACGAAGACGAGCGCTTCAACAGACAAACATCATGGATCAAACAAACGAGGATGTGCTGCAATGAGATTTACAAAGTGTGTTGTACACGGCTGTCTTGAAACTTGTGGTGTCCGGGATAGTAGCGATGGAGTATGGCCAGGCGGTTCCAATTCAGCTCTGGTTAAATTTCACAAACTGCGCTGTTTGTTGGAGGCGTGCATCTTATAATGTAGTGTATTGTTTATGCCACAAATGTTTTTGACCTTGCATGGCACCCAAAAAGCTAGTTTAACTTGCTGGCTTCCGCCACCCTTTTCAAGCATGCACATGACATTTTTTTACGGCAAAAGTGCGTCATCATGGCATATATGTGTGCCTTGGTTTCAAATAATTAATTTCTCGCAACTTGGCACTAATGTTGTGTCCTCCTTTATTGCCGTCATCTTTTTTAATCGGTTTTTATTTCTTACCACGCTACAACAACATGGCCGAAAGGCAACCCTTGTGTAGAGAGCGGTCTGTACTTTGGGGCGTTACGCAATGATCCGGACAATTATGTCTATGTATGCACGAGTTGCATCTACTGCCAAGCGACTGCAACATGCTGCGAATTATTCAGCGAACAACTTCCGAGCAAACATTGCAGACATTGCGAGTCGTACTTCATGGGCATCTTAGATTCACTTTATCCCTCAATAAGCATTACATTATAATCATTAACATTCAAGCGACGTTCGCGCTATTTGGTATATATTTCACATTGCGCAAATGGGATAAAAGTTCCGAAAAATGCTTGGCACCATGTTCTGTAAAATGTGTGAAGAAAAAGGCAAGCATTGTTACTGACCTAGACAGAACAAGTGTACCCTAAATAGTAAACGGATGTTTCACTTACACAGCGAAAATGCCCCACACTGAGCTCTTTGCAATCACAAATGCCGAATATTTAAGTCGTGTGCTTTTTTTTCATGACAGGATTTTCTGGTTTGACCTTTTTAGGTGCCATATTTCCGGCAGGTTTGCGACTATACGCACTTTACAGTAACCATGGTTCGGTATTGTTTGAGAAATATAGTCGCTGCTAAGTGCGTCTCTCGTTTGAAAAGTTGGGTTGGTAGCAGGTGTCAATAGCTGTCGAGGCTACTGGTGTTACGTTTCGCATCTCGGTAGCGGTCGCTCTCTGGTGTGCCAAGCACGCCACCGCACACAATACGACACATTGCGTTTCTTTGCTGTAGGTGACAGCGCTTTCTTATGTGTAGCCTCCGAGATGCAGTTTAGAACAGATTGTGTAAAATGCGAGACAAGGCGCGTTTAGAAGCCTATGCGAGGCAACTGCCGCGGTGTCCCAGTCGCCGTGGCGTTGCGCTGCTGAGCTCGCGGTCGCGGGTTCCATCGTGTCGTTGGTGGCCGCATCGGCCGCATTTCTATGTGGGCGAAATGAAAATGCGATGGTGCACTTAGATTTAGGTATATGTTAAAGAACCCCAGATGGTCAACTTTAAGCAGGACTCCCCCAGTATGTCGTGCCGCATAATCAGGTGGTATCACGAGTTCGGCACATAAAACCCCAAATTTAAGAAATCCGAGAATAGGCAATGAAAAGTTTCCTATATCCCATAAAAAAAAAAACAAAAAAAAACACGCATACTAACCAGTATTTGTATGTCGTCGGTTGTAATGGAGAGGCAGGGTTGCTCAAGTGCAGTTATCACATCTCAAATATCAGCCTTGTGAATCGCAAAACGGAAATAATAACAATGTGTCGGAAGAATACGTTGCTCCTAATTAACTCAGTGGACTGTAAGTAACACCCGCAGTATTTTGGTGTCATTGCTCTGTGCAGCAGCACCATTTGGTCCGATGGTATATATCGCTGAATCGAGATATGATAGTGGCCACACGAAACTGTCCTAGCTAATAAAGTTCCTTATTACAGGTACGTAGATAAGAGTCAGGTAGATGAATGCGAAGATGTCGGTGTCATATAGAATTTTGCACTGGTAGTCGCCTTATTGCTCCGGGATTGCTACACAGCTAACCCGAGCGCAATTAGTAGTGATTGAAGCTCAGTATTGCCCAAATGTATGCAATAATTAGCTATGACATTGCATTCTTCTCACGAAGTCCTATGACGGACTTTTTTATAGTTATCCTACACTCAGAGATGGTTAGCGTGTCCTCTATGATATTTATTACAGCTCTTCATCTTATTCTGACTCAGCTCTAATATGCCACCCAGCAAGTCTCATACTCACGGGACAACGGCCTGCTGAGTGGGACACTCATGACTCGGGAAACCTTCTGGAGGCAATGGTGCTTGACCTGAAATAAAGTATGAATATCTTCTTATCAAATCGGTAACATGTACCTTTATTCTTTTAACTTTGTCAATGATGTGACCCTGATTTGTTACCATCAGTATCAGCCTTATTGGACAAGCGGCGAAATAAAAACTAATTCTGAATCAGGTACACGTGTCAACGCATTTGTCTCGAACACACGAGCAACGCACTCAGGATGAACCGCTTACTTCGAACGTAGTGCACTTTTAAATAGAAAGCAATCGTGTCTCATGTCAGCGTATGCGCATTGTTATCTTTGTTTTAGTCTAGTCAAGCTGCACAGTTTAATTGTGAATCTCCACTGGCTAGTTTGACAACATGCATTATTAGGCTTGTCACTTCACGTTCCCTATAGCATAGTACGTCCACTGGAAGGATCACGGATGTGTGCGCGGCGGAAAGGGGACAGGGGAGTCCTCTCTTCTCTCCGTGAAGAGTCGGCTTTAATTCCGTATGGCTGTGAAAACAACAAATTTAGTTGCGCTGAACATATTTGGTGAGGTAAATATAGCAGAATATATCAGAAACGGGCAGACCGCGCCGTGGATAACAGAGCAAACATGTGTATCCGATATTTTACTTGACATCAAGAAGAAAAATGAAGCTGGGCACGGCCATGTAATGCGTAGGGCGCGTGACCAGTGGTTTATTAGAGTTAAAGAATGATTGCCAACAGAAAGGATGCGGCCCTCCAGAAATGCAGAAAATTAGGCGGCGCGATCAAAGTAGCAAATTGACAGGGTTAAGGAAACGGTGATTGTACTGCAGTGGGCATAAATAGGTTGGTGAGGACGATATAACCGAAAGGTTGGAATGCAGTTTCATGTGGAACGTGGTATTAACACTTCCTTGGTCACACCACGCTTGCACTCAAGACAGTTGCATGTAGGGGAGGTCGGTAATGAGTCATACAACGATGATTTTTTATTTTATTTATTTATTCCAAAAATGCTGACGGCCGAGGTTGCCCGCCCACGCAGGAGGGACATAGTAAATATACAGACATTGACATGAACAAGTGGGACGAGAATGTTCGTATTCATAAGTGAGCTAACAATGAAAAGATGAATTAATACAAGACAATATGAAGGCAACATGTACTGATCACACTGGACTGTTTTCAGCACACTTTAAAGAATGCACATGTATCACCGCTGAGCATACAAACAGAACGTGTCAGCAATCTCACTGATAATATCAAACATTGAGTGAAAGGTATTGTTCAAAACGATGCTGAAAATCATGCGCTTGAAAGATGAAATCTGGAAGCTCGTTCCAATCTGACATTGTTCTCGGGAAGAAACTTTCCTGAAAAGCAACTGTTCGAGCAAAGATTCGTTTTAATGCGTAGGTCGGAGTGTGACCTATTCTTCTCGATGTTGATTGCCCTAGAAGGGAGAGAGGCGTTATATTCCCCTTCCTAAACAGAATGTTGCGCACGAGGGATAAGTGGGTTATGTTCCTGCGTGTCCGAAAGGGCGTAATCTGGTTATTTGCCATCAACGCGGAAGTAGCCTCATACCGCCTGTGCTTTTCGACCACTCTCCTTTGAAGGATCTAAATGTCTACTTAAGTGTGCGGATGCCATGACGCACTGCCGTATTCCAACTTTGGTATAATAAATGTGTATTACTTAAAATATTGATATTAAAAGGTGTGTCCTTAAGCTTACGTCTAAGAAAACACAATTTATTAAATGCCGATGAACAAATTTCTGATTTATGCCCAGTTCAAGTTAAATAGTTAGCGTAACACACAAATGCATACGCTTGGTTGATGCTTGCGCGAAATCCGTAGGAGCACAGTTTTTGAATCATTTAGTTACATTTTCGATTCCTGGAACCAGTTACCTATTTTCAACAGTGACTCATGGCCACTAGATCAATTCACTTTGAAAAAATTGCAGTCAACCGCTGTCATCTGCAGTCATCCGCCGTAATCCGGCTACTGATTCTGGTAATATTTCTATATATCCTTTCATATAAGTAAGGCGCAGCAACGGAACCAGCAGGCTGCCTTCTGGAACGCCGGATAAAACTGCCAAGTTATCTGATGAACTACAATTGATGCCAATAAATTGTGATCGATTTCGCAGATATGCAGCAACCCAATTAATAAGGTACTGAGGAAGCCCTATGAAACGTAATTTTTGATGCAGTTTCCCATGCGACACTATATCAAATGTCTTACAAAAGTCTCATAAAAGCACGTGTACCTTTACCGACCTGTCGAGCATTGCTGCGAAATCGTGCATGGTTACAAGTTGCGTAATAGTTAACATTCCTCGCCTAAAATCGTGTTGATGTGTTGATGAATTTCCTGCTTTGTTATAGCACGGCCCCTGGATAAAAAAAAAGTGTGGCCCGTTGCGTGGCGCCGAGACGGCGTCTCGGGACTAGTTCTCCTCGCGCCCTCTCTGGCGCCACTGCTCGGGTACAGCCACTCACGGAGAAGCATTCCCACAGCCGCGTTTGTACGCGCGACAGTGACTCTAATCAGGCCGTAAATAACGCATTTTATAGTTGCACATTGCAGGTTGAATGTTGAAGTCGTAATTAGAAGTGCCGATTACCCCACATATGTGAGAAGTCTGCCCTAGGAGTGCCAATCTTTTGTAGAGTGAACCTCAATGAAGGCTGCCCGCTCGAGTCATCTGAAATGAAGAGAAGTGCTCTATTACGAATAATCGGGAGTGGATTTACGTGTTTCTTCAAGACGACTTCAAGACGATGGATCGCGTTTATTTACAAGATCATGAATGCGAAGGTACCGTTCAGCGAAAACACTCCACGGTGCCGTACCCAATCCAGCCCAGCTTCGTTCTTCTCTTCAACCGAACTCCCGTCGCACGTTTCAATATTCTCTCTGCGCTGGCAGTGGCACGGTCACTATAGTAGGTAGGTAGTGAAATTATTTGACGTCCGGAAGAATCTTCACCCCGTTTTCATAGGGGCAAGACTGCGGGCCACTCCCGGGTTGGGACGGGAAGGACTAGTGTCATCGCCGCATCGTCGGTCTTCTGGACAGCCCGGAGTTGATCAATCCATTGGTGGCTCTTTTTACATAAAAAAAGGTGCGGCCTGCTGCGTCGCGTCGCCGCCAGTGGGCGAGCGCGTCTTAGCTGAGTTGACAGTTGCGGCCGCTGTTTTTCCTGGGCTCGAAAAAAAAAAAAAAAAAAAAACGTTTCCTGGGCTGAGCGTTATTGTTTTTTTTTTGTTTTTTTTTTTTTTTGCATGTACGGTGGATAACCGGGAAACACAGTTGGGACCGCAGTCGGAAGCAAGAGCCTAATCTTCGTGCTCTCTTTATAGTCATTCTCGGGAAAATGTAATGAACATACCAGCGACCTGTCGCTTGGCTCCCACTTGCTTCCTTTCCCTGACGGCCCTTGTCAAGAAATATTCTTCAGCCACGCTTCCCGACGCTGTAGATTGCAGGGGAATTCGTGGTACTTCAGAGTAGGGTCTTTTCTCGCGTTCGAATTGCACAGCGGCACACAACAGCTTCGCGGCATCACACCGCTAGAAAAAACCGTCTTCCACACACGCGCACACCAAATAACCGTACTCAAGTACAAGAAACATGAGGCAAGCTGCTCACACACACAATAACACAAAAAATCACACGAGAATGCGCACGAAAAAGCACACCAACACGCATAAATCCTGAGGCAACCACACTGTAGCACGAACCGGCGTCTGCCTTGCGTACCGTAGCAGTGGCGTCCTCACCAAAAACAGCGGCCGCAACTGTCAACTTAGCCGAGACGAGCTCGCCCATTGACGGCGACGCGACGCAGCAGGCCGCTCCTTTTTTTTTTTTTTTATCCAGTGGCCGTGGTTATAGAATCAAGAATTTCACCAGTTGCTATGGGTTTTAATAACTTGCAAGATGCACCTGTTGTAGACACTGGTCGATGATTTGCTACAATGAATTTGTCACTTTTTTAAATGCGAAGCATTTCTTTGCGAACATTTGCCACTTTGACAGTATCTATCTATCCTGCCGCCTATGTCTTTGTGCTCTCATGGTCGTTTCGTTAACTTGGTCGGTGCCAAAATTGGCATAGTATTGGCATAGTTGGCATAGTTGTATTAAATTACAATTTAACACAACTAGTACTGGAGTCGACTCGTATCTGGGAGACTTCTGCCAATATTTTAGATCTCATACTAACCAATCATCCTGAAAGCTTATCATTCCTTACATAGCTTCGTGAGATCAGTGATCACAAAGTTATTCATGGTGTTTTCACTTTCACTCCCCCACCACGTGACATGCAGAAGAAGACAATTTGTTTATATGACCACGGCCGCTGGATAAAAATCCAGCGGGCTTAATATGACAGAGGTAACAATGAGGCTATAAATAATGAATTAAACGCATTTTTTCTACCTTTGCTGAGGAATTTCATACCCATTCGCTTTATGATAACTGGTTGATTTTTAAAAACAAACTATGTGAACTAAAGAATCAATTTATTCCCAGGATAACCATTAGCTCCAATCAACAAAAACCATGGTTCACGAGATCTATAAAACGATAAGAAAATAAAAAAGCGCCTCTATGGTGCCGCTAAAATCAAGTCGAGCTCAGTCGCATGGGACAAATATTACACTGCTGAAAGTGCTTACTTGATAGGAATTCGCGATGCGAAGCGAACTTTTTTTTCACTATGACCTGCCAAAGATTTTAGTTACTAATCCCAGAAAATTGTGGCAGGTGATAAACCCTGAACAAGCGCGCGTGAATACTCTTACTAACGAGTTGGGTGAACCGGTTACGGATCTAAGCTGCGCTAACATGTTCAACAACGCGTTTTCATCAGTTTTCACAAGTGAAATGGGCACACTTCCTGCTCCGCCAACCACAAATATACAGTGCAACATGACAGCCATCACATTCACAGCAGTTGGGCTTTCATCTGTAATAGAAAATATTAAGTTGTCTTCATCAGCTGGCATCGATGACATCAACTCTAAACTACTAAAAAGCACGAAACACATTTCTGCAGCGATTATGTGTTTGTTATTTTCGCAGTCGCTTTCCACAGGCACCATACAAGATGAGTGGAAGATGGGGAAGGTTATTCCAGTCTTCAAATCAGGTAACAAAAATTCTCCACTAAATTACCGCCCCATCTCATTGACAAGTTGTCACGGAGCGGCATATTTTCGAATGGTTTGGACGCTGATTAACGACATGCCGAATTAAGAGCGTCAAAAACGTGGGCTCCTGACTGTGCAGCGTATAATTTACTCGACATCGGCAGGCCGAATTACGGGCGTCAAAAGCGTCGTGGCCACTCGGGGTGCCATGTCGATTCCAGACGCGACACGCCGATTACGGACCCAGAAGTGTGCGTGTACGTCTGCGTGGTATGCCGGGTTCCACCTTGGCCCTTGACATTGGGAGAGAGGAGAATCTGCGGTTCTTCGTCCATGGTGAAAGGGACGCGGCCAAGATTGTTGGGAGCAAAGAGCCGTGAATTCGGAGAACTCTACATAGCGGCAGTTTACCTACATAGGGAACTAGGGAAAGGAGAGGCTATTTAAGCGCACGTTTTGGGCCCTGCTGATTAGTCTAGAAGCTGAACCTATGCGCTGCTGAGAAGCCGTTGGGGCGCTAGTGCCGTCCAGTATCGCCTGGGCCGCCTGGCCACGTCGGAACTCCGAGGAACTTGTTGACGTACGAGACGTCAAACCAGCGTCTGCAACTAAGCTCACGGTAGTTCGCCTCAAGTTAGCTCAACCTGCTTGAGAGAAGACGTCCAATCTAGACTCCCGGGAAACCCAGCTCAGCAATTCGCATCCACCTCGACAAGATCGGACCGCCCGCCTTCTTCGGGAAAGCTGTGTGAACCGACTTCACGGTTATGGACTTGCTGCTGCTGCCCGGCCATGCGTATGACACCATTTGTTTTCTTTTGAACTTTGATTTCTTTTGAACTTGTTTAGTGAAATACTGTTAAGTGTATCCTTGTGTATTTGATCCTCGCATTGTTTCATTTTGATATCTACTGTTAATTGTTCGTATTTATTTGTCTTCATCATTGTGTTCTATTACGTTCAGGTGTGTTAGTCTGTCTAGTGTTTTTTTATTATTGTATTTTATTAATTTGTGTATATTTATCAGCCGATAAATATCTTGTTTTTTTTTGTTTACTCCCGACTCTGACTCTTTTGACTGTGCTCGCTTGCGTACGGAACGACCAACCAGCTTGTCTACCCCGTCGATCGACTTCGCGCCGACGACAAATCGGGAACAGCTGTGACATAAACTGGCGCCCACGACAGGACGTTCTGTACAAAAGCAGCATGGTGAACGGAGAACGATAATCGTGGAGATTGATTTATTACTGCTACTGACACATTCTTGTGCAGTGTCGAACGCGCGTGCATGCGAATTGTGAGAGCACGGTTTTTGGTGGGTTAGTCACATTTTGTAGGGAATGGAGTTCGAAAAGTGGTTAGAAGAAGGCAAACAGTTAGGCCTAAAGGGCGCCGAGTTGAGGACATGGATTACGCAACAGCAGGGGCAGGCTCGAGAGAAAAAGGAGAAAGAGCGAGTGGCGGCGAAGGAAGCTGGAGAGCGCGAAATACGGTTGTTGAAATTAAGGATTCTGCTTAATCAAAGTGGCAACCAGAGCAGGGCCAACAACGAGCACCTAGAAGTACAGGAGGTGGAGCAGAAATGTCAGGCGCCCGTAGAAGTCGAGCACGGAAAGTGCGAAGAAGTCGCACACACGGTTCTACCGATTGTAGAAAGAGAGGCTAATCTTGGTGAGCCTAAAGGTACAGCCACAGTTGATGCCAGATCCGTAGACGGTGGCGTAGTGGTTGAGGGACCCGTTGATGGGGACCGAATTGAGCGCGACGAGATACTGTGCCAATTGAATGCTAGAGAAGCAGCTAGGCCAGCTGTGGACGAGTTGGAATACGTGGCGAAGGTAGCTCCTGAAGTAGTAGTCCGAAATAACGCGAACTTGTTAGGCAAGGGCACCAGTGGAGAGTGCCACCGATCAGAAAAGTGCGCTGAAGCACAATGTAGGCAGGACAGTGCAGTTGGGGACAGCGCCCAGGTAGGTGAGTTAAGGTGCGCTAAAGAAAATAGCTGCATTGCCCCGAGTAGTTTGAACATTTCCGCCAGTCCAAGGAGTAATGAGGGGAATGATTCACCCAGTATTCATTCAGACTGTGCGTTGGGGGCGGTAATCGTGACCGACGAGATGCGTGCTGGTCACCACGAGGTGCGAGCGGAAGGCTCGGAAATTAGCAGCAGCGAGCGTGCTAAGAGAAAGAAGCGGTGTCGCAGAGGCCGTAATGCGGCAGAGAAGGCAGCGCAGCCAAGTAAAACAAAGGGCGCTAATCCCTGCGGGCAGCGCAGTCAGGGACTTCGAAAGTCGCGTGTGTCTCTGGCAAGGTTTCCTGCAAGAGCGCGTCCGAAACGCCGGGTGAGGAAGACAGAAAATGTCCGTTCGGCGCGAGGGCGGACAAAAGCAAGGGGGCCATTATGTTCCCCCTCGTTCGGTTCCTTGAAAGCTGTGCAATGCATGGCACAGGAGAGAGTGCCGGTACGGCGTCGCGAATTAGTGATACGCGTCAGCGAAGTCGCAGTGCGATGCATAAGAGGCATGTTGCCTGGCTGTGAAATGTCGGGGGTGGGCAGCGAGGAGAATGACCGCTGTACGCTTTGTATTCCCTCGCTGACCAGACGAGCTGTCAAACCGCGCCCGCCTCGAGTACGGCTTAAGGAATTGATACAGGATTTGTAGAAACAGCTTGCTGGTTTCTTTAATTGCAGCTTTGTGTAAATTGTTTTAGAAGCTCTCCGATAATCTGATAGATCTGGCTTGCGCGCGTAGAAAAGTAGTGAAACTTTTTTTTTATATGTCGTTCTTTCTGTAGCAGTTAGGCTTGCTTGTGGGTGAAATACGCTGTATCAGTTCACTTTACGGAAGGGTTCATGATTTTTTTTTTCTTGAATGGGTCGCTTTATTTGAGGGAGCCATTGTGTGGCCTTGCCTTTTGGAAATTGTGTGTACCGTTCCGTTAAAGCGTGGCTTGCGCGGACACAAAGCATTTTGGGTTTCATTAGTACATGGAAGTGCTTAGCCATAAGCGCGAATGTTCTGGTCGTCTTGAGCGTGTGTTTGGCGCAAGTTTTTGGTTCCCATTGCACTAGTACGTGTATTAAAACGGATGTGGAGTGCCAACAGACAGTTCGTAGCGTTGTGCTACCTATGATATTTCAAGTGCCATTTACTTGGAATCATTCTGCAGTTGAGTTGAAGAATTTTGGTGCTGTGTGCCTGGACGTGCCGTGTTCTGTTAATTTTATTGCGATAGCAATTATATGGACACTCAAAAGCAGATTTCTGCCGTCGGCGTCGCCGTCGCCGTCGCCGTGAGGTTCCGTATGACGTCATTTGGAGAAGAAATCGTCGCCGCGCGCCGAACGCTGTATGTGCGAGTGAAAGGGCGCGAGGGGCGCGTCTTTCACGGGGAGTGAACGCACGGCGGAGAACAAACGCGCGTTCTGCGCCGTGCTCGCTTAAGGGCTGCAGAAGTAGGCGTCTCTGTTCTCCTTCACAATCACCATGTATGTAGAGCAAACGCGCCTTCTTCCAACGAGCGAGAGGCCGTGGGGGAGGGGGAGGGAAGGGAGGCGACGTTTAGCTGCGGCACGCAGTGCCTATTTATATCAGAGGCTCCGGCAACAGTCACCAACGCCGCACGCATTTTGAGCGAACGCGGGCAAAACGCCGATGGCGTCGACAACAGTTCTGCGTGTTGTTGCTACCAAAGCCGCTCACCTTACTTCGTATGACATTGCTGTGTTGCTATCGCATTCATTGCTTCGCCCTTAGGGCGAAACTGTGACATTTTTTTGTGTAATACACGATGTTATTTGATGTATAATGTTATGTATACATGGAACGGCCTTCTTTTTCTTGTTTTCGAAAATGCCACTCGTGTAAGTGAATATTATGTGATAATATTCTGAAAGTGGGGGGCTGTGTCACGGAGCGGCATATTTTCGAATGGTTTGGACGCTGATTAACGACACGCCGAATTAAGAGCGTCAGAAACGTGGGTTCCTGACTGTGCAGCGTATAATTTACTCGACATCGACACGCCGAATTACGGGCGTCAAAAGTGTCGTGGCCACTCGGGGTGCCATCTCGATTCCAGACGCGACACGCCGATTACGGACCCAGAAGTGTGCGTGTACGTCTGCGTGGTATGCCGGGTTCCACCTTGGCCCTTGACATTGGGAGAGAGGAGAATCTGCGGTTCTTCGTCCATGGTGAAAGGGACGCGGCCAAGATTGTTGGGAGCAAAGAGCCGTGAATTCGGAGAACTCTACATAGCGGCAGTTTACCTACATAGGGAACTAGGGAAAGGAGAGGCTATTTAAGCGCACGTTTAGGGCCCTGCTGATTAGTCTAGAAGCTGAACCTATGCGCTGCTGAGAAGCCGTTGGGGGGCTAGTGCCATCCAGTATCACCTGGGCCGCCTGGCCACGTCGGAACTCCGAGGAACTTGTTGACGTACGAGACGTCAAACCAGCATCTGCAACGAAGCTCACGGTAGTTCGCCTCAAGTTAGCTCAACCTGCTTGAGAGAAGACGTCCAATCTAGACTCCCGGGAAACCCAGCTCAGCAATTCGCATCCACCTCGACAAGATCTGACCACCATCTTCTTCGGGAAAGCTTTGTGCACCGACTTCACGGTTTATGGATTTGCTGCTGCTGCCCGGCCATGCGTATGACACCATTTGTTTTCTTTTGAACTTTGATTTCTTTTGAACTTGTTTAGTGAAATACTGTTAAGTGTATCCTTGTGTATTTGATCCTCGCACTGTTTCATTTTGATATCTACTGTTAATTGTTCGTATTTATTTGTCTTCATCATTGTGTTCTATTACGTTCAGGTGTGTTAGCCTGTCTTGTGTTTTTTTATTATTGTATTTTATTAATTTGTGTATATTTATCAGCCGATAAATATCTTGTTTTTTTGTTTACTCCCGACTCTGACTCTTTTCACTGTGCTCGCTTGCGTACGGAACGACCAACCAGCTTGTCTACCCCGTCGATCGACTTCGCGCCGACAACAAATCGGGGACAGCTGTGACACAAGTGTTCCCTGCAAGATCATGGAGCATGTAATCTACTCTCATATTAAGAACTTTCTAGACGCTAACAACTTCTTTCATCCTTCGCAGCACGGGTTCCGCAGGCCTGTCTTGCGAGACCCAGCTTGCACTCTTTCTTCATGACATTCATACTAATCTTGACAAGAACATTCAAACAGACGCCATATTTTTGGATTACGCGAAAGCGTTTGACAAAATATCGCATCGGCGCCTATTATTAAAACTTTCACATTTGCATGTGCATCCTGATATCCTAAAATGGCTCGAACAATGTTTAACAAACCGGTCGCAATATGTCTCAGTTAACAACCACGCTTCTAACGTTGCCTCCGTCACGTCAGGCGTATCACAGGGATACGTCCTTCGCCCCCTTCTTTTCTTGATCTATATTAACGACTTACCCTTGCACGTATCCTGCCAGATCCGAATGTTCGCCGATGACTGCGTCATTTACCGCGCAGTCAATAACATCACTGACCAAACAGCTCTTCAAATGGAGCTTAACCACGTGCAAGAATGGTGTGATCATTGGTTGATGACACTCAACTCTAATAAATGCAAACTTGTTTCATTTACCCGACGTCATCGCCCCCTTCGCTTTTCTTATCGGATTGGTAAGGTCTCTGTTGAATTAGTAGAATCTTACAAATACTTAGGTGCCACCTTGGCTAATGACAAAACCTGGAATGTGCATGTTACTACTGTAATTTCATCGGCTAACAAAACATTGGGATTTCTAAAACGCCACCTTCGCTTCGCTCCATTGCATGTAAAGCGGTTAGCCTATAAATCTTTATTAAGAACCAAACTTGAATATGCATCTTCCATCTGGGATCCGCATCAAGCATATCTCGCCAAAGCCCTTGAGGCAGCTCAAAATCGCGCCACCAGGTATATTCATTATACATACTCTTACGACGTTAGCATTTCATACTTGAAAAAAGAAACTTCCTTATCGCTTCTATCCTTTCGTCGCCGCGTTGCCACCCTCTCCCTCTTCCATAGGTTCTACTATTCCACGCTTAATCGTTCACCATACACTGTCCCCCCATCCCGCCGGTCACAACGCATTGGCCATCCCCTTAAGGTAGCACAACCAAACTCACGCACAAATACATTTTCAGCCTCGTTTTTCTACCGAGCATCTGAAGACTGGAATGCCCTTCCTCATCAAGTCGCTGCGGTCACCTGTTCATCACAATTCATTCCACCTGTTCATCACAATTCATTCAAGATGTAACAACGTTTTTATCTAACGAATTGAAAGCATTGTAACGCTTGTTTGTATTGTCGTATTCCCACCCCTTATGTAATACCCCTACTACGGGGTCTTTAAGGAAATCAAATCAAAATGAGAGTGTATGACGAACATAAATGATAGGTCTAGTCATGAATGTCATGACGTGTGTGTCATGTAGGTGATAAAACAGCGGCCTATGTCTCGGTGCTCTCATGATCGTTTCGTTGATGGGTACCAAAATTGGCATAGTTTGAAAAGAGTGTATGACGAACATAAATGTAAGGTTATGGCATGAATGTCATGATATGTGTGCCATGTAGGTCATGAAACATCCGCCTAAAATTACACTGACCCAGCGAAAATAGATTCTCAGAAAAGCGAAAAAGACAAAAAAGACAAAAGCGAGAGACACTCAAAAACAGCTAAAATGGGTTCTGACGTGGGTACTAAGTGAAGCAAACATTGAAGCATGATGGTAGAAGTCAGTCATAAGCATGACTCAGCAAAAATGAGAGTGCATGACTCAGCGAAAAAAAAGATTAACACTCAACAGTGGGGTAAGTGGGTTCTGACGTAGGTTCTAAGTGAAGGAAATACTAAAGGATGATGGTAGAAGTCATATTCATGAGCATGACGCGGCAAAATGAGAATAACTTAGGGAAAAAAGATTAACACTCAAAAACCACTGAAATGCGTTCGAACGTGGGCACTAATAGAAGGAAACACTAAAGGGTAGTGGTACAAGTAATCGCGATGGGCAGGACACAGAAAAATTGCCAATGACTCAGCGAAAAAAAGATTAATACTGAAAAACCACTGAAATGGGTTCAGGCGTGGGTATTAAGTGAAGGAAACACTAAAGTATGGTGGTAGAACTCATAGTCATGATCATGACTAAGGCTTTCGCCTTAAGGTCTCTTAGCCGTAGCTAATGGGGCTTCTGAGGACTCATGACATAAATGTCATGACATGCGTGTCATCTCGGTCATCAAACAGCCGTCTACGTTTGGCTGCTCTCGTGGTCGTTTCGTTAACTTGGTAGACTCCCCGCACACTGCTTCGCATAACATCGATTTCCACAGGACGTGGTATCTGCCTGTTCTTTTTGTGGATAGGCAATACTCTGGCTTTGTGCCAATCATTCAGTAGGTCCCGAGACCCTAATGAAACTGTATCGAAGAAGACTGGCGTGCCCAATGGACGCACTATCATCATCAGCCCACCGATGAAGAGGGGCTCGCTCTCTCAGTGTGTGACACTCGACTGAGACAGTCGCGTTTCCGAATCGTGAAATAAAGCGCATTTGTTGGAGGTGCTGGTCACCCTCTCTCGGTTACCTACCCAAGTTACATGACTTACATTTCAGTCATCGAATCGGCGTTTTGGTCGCCGGTGTACGTCAGCATGGCTGTGGAGCAACAGAAAGATCTGTGGATTGCGGCACTTATGGATTCAATTTTTGACACTTCAACAACACCTCCTTCACGCGCTATCTGCCGCCAAGCTTCTCATTTAGAGTTCCGGGATGGTGTTCTCTATCGTCGAAATTATGCTTCCGACGGCTGTAAATGGTTGTTCGTCGTTCCCCGCCATCTGCGCAAAGATGTATGTTCCACTCTCCATTCAGACCCGCAATGCGCCCAGGCTTGCCTGTTCAAGACTTACGCCAGGCTTCACTTGCGCTTTTATTGGGGTGCATGTATAATTTTGTGCCACAGTACATTCGCTCGTGCACAGCGTGCCGACGACGCAAGCTTCCTGCTCCTCGTCCTTCTGGTCCTTTGCAGCCCATTCCTTGTCCGTCCCGACCATTCGACCGCGTCGGCATCGATCTCTACGGCCCTCTTCCCTGCACAAAAGCTGGCAATCGCTCGATTATTGTCGCTGTCGACCGCCTCATTCGCTATGCCGAAACTGCGGCACTGCCAACAGCGACAGCCGCGATATTGCGTCCTTCTTCCTGCATCACTTCATACTGCGTCATGGGGCACCGCGGGAACTACTGCGTGACAGAGGGCGTGCGTTCCTTTCCGAAGTTCTTAACACCCTTCTGACCACGTGCCATACCGTCCATCGAACCAGCACAGCTTATCATCCGCAAACGAACGGCATAACAGAATGGTTCAATCGTACTTTGGGTTACATGCTATCCATGTACATTGTATCGGATCATACCAACTGGGACCTCGTTTTGCCATATGTTACGTACGCTTATAACACCGCTTCACAGGCCACAATGGGATTTTCACCATTCTTCCTCGTGTATGGCCGTGAACCTACCTGTACGCTCGACACCATTCTCCCCTACCGGCCTGACCCATCAGAGGACACACCTCTATCTGAAGCCTCCAGGTACGCCGAGGGATGCCGTCAGCTGGCCCGTTCGTTCATGGCGGAAGACCAGAGTCTCCAAAAATTCCGTCGCGATGATGACCGACCTCCCTGCACCTACCAGCCGGACTCACTAGTATCGCTGTGGATATACCTTCAAGCACCCCTGGTCTATCCTCTAAACTCCTCGTCAAATACCACGGTCCATACCATGTCGTACAATAGACGACGCCTGTCAACTACGTCGTCGAGATGCTAACGCCGTCTACTGACTTGAGGCGTCGCGGACGCGATACTGTGCACCTTATTACGACCCGCTTGTCCTCTCCTCGCCTTGAGTCGCCAGGATGGCTCCTCCTTCTCCAGGGGGTTGTTGTAGCGAAGAAGACTGGCGCGCCCAATGGATGCAGTATCATCATCGGCCCGCCGATGAAGAGGGGCTCGCCCTCTCGACTGAGACGATCGCGTTTCCAAATCGTCAATAAACAGCTTACAAAACTTTAAAGGTTCTGGTTGTATATTCTGATATCTCATGGGCATAACGTTTTAGGACTGAGTTAGAAAGGCCGTCAGGTCCAGAACTGTTTTTTATTGTTCAAATTACGAAGCAGTTAAGAATACCTTCAAGCAATATTGTAAGCATATCTCTCGCAGAAACATTCGATAAGGATGTCGCTGTACATCGCGATCAATATTAAATACACTGTGGAAGTACCGAATAAACCACTCACATATTTTTCCCTCTTCCATCACTAATTGACCATTAGGTTTCATTTCTTTTATGTGATCTTCACGGTTAGAAAGAAAACGTCCGTACATCTGTGGATCGTTCTTAATATATATATATATATATATATATATATATATATATATATATATCATTTGTGGCGCAGCTTGTAGGGAGCGCTCGGGTGATGGCGCCCGCGCGCCTCGGTCAAACAGTCAAATACCACACGCGTGTAGCATAATCCCCCAGCGGCAGAAGCGGCGTCCCGGAGCGTCTAAATGTCATCACTGGGAGGGTGATACTGCTTCAGTCGTGTAACGTGCACGATATCGCTGAACTGGGAAGCAGATGGGGCGTCAGGGGTGATCTCGTATGTGACGGGAGTCACGGCATGAAGCACTCGGTAGGGGCCTGTGTAACGCGACAGCAGTTTTGTAGCGTTAGCTACACTGGCCTAGCCAAGCCCGTTTCGCGCGGCACATCAAGAGCTGTGCTGCGCATGCGCAAGGATCAGTGATGTCACACGGCTTGCGCACCGGAGCCACCGGAGCCGGCACCTCTCGCGCACTCCGCCGCCGCCGCGCGCGGCTCACCGGCGCCGGTCTGCGCATTCCAGAGGAGTGACGTCGTAGCCGTGGTAGACGCACTGGCGCCGGCGCGCGCTCGCTGTGCAGTCGCCGTCTGACACTGCGCTGGAGCCTCTGCGCTTCTGACTGGCGTTTGCCAGTGTGGTATAGCCATGAAGAAGGAGAGCGCAAATGCTGCTCAACAGCGCAGAAGAACGGAGAAGCTTGACTCATTGGATCCCGAAGTAGTTGCCTGGCAATTAGCGGTTGAGCGTAGCAGGAATGAACAGAAGAAGGCTATATACATGTGCCACATAATACGTACACCGCGTGTGTGTCATTGGAGCAGCAGTAAGCATGACAATCAAGCTAATCCTTGACAATCTAGACAACCAGGAAAGCTAAGAATAATCAGCTGAACCTTTGCTAACGCTACGTATATCCTGGCATATCTGAGCTAAGCCACTGCAACTTTTTTCTGACAGGCCGACCTGACGCGACGGAGACCATAGAAGCACCAAAGAACCAGGCGGGAAGTGCACGTCTCGGTGTCGCTGGTCGTACAAACGCCTTTGACCCTCTTGGGAGCTCAGAAGGCGGTCACGGGCAATTTCCCTTGCGTGAGCAGCGCGGGCGACGGCATCAAGTGCATATTCACTGGTGGGTGTCGCGTGAACAGGGAGGGTTGTGTCAAGGGGCAGTTCTGGTTCTCGGCCGAACAGGAGGAAAAACGGGGAATAGCCGGCTGTGTCGTGGCGCGACGAATTATAGGCAAAGGTGACAAACGGCAGAGTGAGGTCCCAGTCTGTGTGGTCTGAAGAGACATACTTCGCGAGCATGTCTGTGAGAGTGCGATTAAGACGCTCCGTGAGGCCATTAGTTTGCGGATGGTATGACCTGGATAGCTTGTGCGTCGTGGCACAGGACTGCAGGATGTCCGTGATAACTTTTGACAGGAATGTCCAGCCACGGTCTGTGAGAAGTTGTCGCGGAGCTCGATGTAATAAAATCATGTCGCGTAAAAGAAAATCGGCAACATCTGTGGCGCAGCTTGTAGGGAGCGCTCGGGTGATGGCGTAGCGCGTGGCGTAATCTGTGGCCACAGCGATCCACCTGTTCCCAGAGGTAGAAAGAGGAAAGGGACCAAGTAAATCTAAACCAACCCGAAAGAATGGCTCCGCGGGAATGTCAATTGGTTGAAGGTACCCAGCAGGGAGCGTCGACGGTGTCTTGCGTCGCTGGCATTTATCACATGCAGCTACGTATCTTCGAACGGAGCGAGCAGGCCCAGGCCAAAAGAAGCGTCGGCGGATCCGGTCATAGGTACGTGACACACCGAGGTGACCGGCAGTGGGGAGGTCGTGAAGTTCGTGGAGAACAGCCGAGCGAAGGTGTTTAGGGATCACAAGGAGTAATGCTGGGCCGTCGGGGTGAACGTTGTGGCGGTAGAGTACGCCATCTTGAAGTGTGAATAAGCGAAGGGAACTGTCGGCAAGTGGAGATTCCAGGCGGTCAATGATGACACGCAAGGACGGGTCACGGCGCTGCTCGTCGGCGACATGGACCAGTGGAAAAACAGAGAGAACGCAGGCGTCGGTGTCAGGCTCAGACGTAGAGCTCGGGTCTTCGACTGGGTAGCGAGAGAGGCAATCTGCGTCCTGGTGTTGGCGTCCCGACTTGTACGTCACTGTGTAGGGATATTCTTGTAGTCGGAGAGCCCAACGACCGAGCCGGCCAGTAGGATCCTTGAGCGACGAAAGCCAACACAGCGCATGATGGTCTGTGATTACTGAGAAGGGCTTGCCATATAAATATGGGCGGAACTTTGAAACAGCCCAGACGAGAGCAAGACATTCGAGCTCGGTAATCGAATAGTTGAGCTCTGCAGTTGTCAGGAGTCGGCTAGCGTAGGCTATAACGCGGTCGTGTCCGCGTTGGCGTTGCGCTAAGACGGCGCCGATCCCATAACCACTGGTATCGGTTCGGACCTCTGTTGGTGCGGACGGGTCAAAGTGGGCCAAGATCGGTGGATTAGTTAGAATCGTGATAATTTATTTATTTATTTATTTATTTATCACAATACCCACAGCGCACGTAGGCATTGCAGCGGGGGTGAGAAGGAAACAAAGAACCAATCAATAAAGCAGGCAAAACAAAACATGTACCCGGAACACTTTCATACTCGCACATACACACAAAAACACTATCTTACTTCAGTGGGCGTATACAGTTTGAAAATACATCATTTGAAAAAATCGTTGCGACATCGGATGGTAACTTGTTCCATTGGCTTATGGTTCTGGGAAAAAATGACATTTTAAACGCTTCAGTTTTGCACGCTATTTCTTTAACCTTATTTTCATGGTCCAGCCGTTCAGAAAGATAATCAGGCTTGAAAAAATATTTCCCGGGGTCTATACCTGTTCGAGAGTGGAATATGTTGTGAAAAAATTTCAATCTTAGATATTTCCTGCGTTGCTGCAGCGATTCCCAACCGAGGCTTTCTTTTGCTCTTGAAACACTGAAATTCCTGGCATAATTTGAACAAACAAAACGAACGGCTATGCTTTGAATTCTTTCTAAACTGTTTACGTCACGTGCCGACCACGGATCCCACACAGCACACGCATAATCCAGAACAGATCGGACATTTGATTTGTACAATGATACCTTTGTCTCCAGTGGCAACTTTTTTGCATTTCTGCGCAGGAAACCTAGAACGCGGCATGCTTTAGTTGGGATGTGATCAATGTGACGGCTCCAAGAAAGAACAGGTGTGAAATAAACGCCAAGATGTTTGTGCTCCTGAACTGATAATATCGTGGCTGAATTTAAAGAGTAACAGAAGTCATGAGTTGTTCTTTTCCTCGAAAAACGCATATGAACGTTTTTTTTTTCAAGTTAATGAGCATGTGCCACTTGTTGCACCACTCATTTATCTTATACAGGTCATTTTGTAAGACATTGCAGTCATGGGTAGTATTAATAGTCCTGTACAAAACACAGTCATCGGCAAATAGCCTCATTTGCGATGAAATTTCGGAGCAAATATCGTTTACATAGATGAGAAACAAAAGCGGTCCTATGACTGATCCTTGGGGCACACCAGAGGACACATCAACTTCACGGGATGTTTTCCCATTAAGCACAACTTTCTGTTTTTTAAATTTAGGTATTCTTTTATCCAGTTAACAACCGTGCTGTTTATATTATACATTTCTAATTTTTATATAAGTAAAGAGTGAGGGACAACATGGAACGCCTTCTTGAAATCTAGAAACAAACAGTCAACAGAAAACCCCTCATCCAAAGCTCTTGCTAAATCATGCGTTAACTCAAGCAACTGTGTTGTACAGGAAAATCCACTACGAAATCCATGCTGCTGAGGGCTAAGCAAAGAGTGCACGTTCATGTGGTTCATAACATTACTGTAAAGTACATGCTCAAGTATCTTACAAGCAACGCTAGTAAGCGAGATAGGCCGGTAATTCAAAACACTACTTCGTGGTCCACCTTTATGCACAGGGACGACATTGGCAAGTTTCCAGTCATCCAGTAAAGAGATTTCTAGTAAAGATTTAGTAAAAATTACGCACAGGTATTTGGACACTTCCCGTGGGCACAAAGAAAGCAGTGCCGATGACAAAGCATCCGGCCCAGTTGCTTTATAAGAATTCAGTGTCTTGAGAACGGCCTCTATTCCTCGTTGGTCGATCATGATATCGTCCATGGGCTCACCCAACACTGGGGTGGATCGCGCCACAGTGTTTTGAGTGTCAACACGAGCAGCATAAACAGAACTGAAAAACGAGACGAAGCACTTGGCTTCTTCAATGTCGTTATGGACGGTAGCACCGTCGCTATCAAGGGCCGGTATTCATAATACATCCTTATTGTTCATTTTAAAGAATTGCCATAGTTCTTTCGGTCTTTTCTGTATGCGCAGGTGGAACGTGGTGAAGTACTTATCTTTGGCTGTCTGCATAGCTGCCTTCATCTCTTCAGTTTTGTTTTTGAGTTTATCTTTAAGCTTCAACGAAGGGTTTTTCTTATAAGCAGCGTAAACGTGCGCTCTCTGCCTGGCCTTACATTTCACGTGTCGCGAACACCACGGCTTACTTTTGCTGCGCCGCGCAGTCATAACCCATGAAGGTACATATCTTTCACGCATCTCGAGCAACTTGTTCTTAAATACTTTCCATAGCTCTTCCATATTCATGAATTCAGCCTGTGTCTCAAACACATCGTAGTAGGAATCTAGAGCCAGGGTCATATCACTGACACGTGCTTTTTGATAGCTGTAGATACGCCGTGGACCACTGTTAGCAGCTCTCACATACTGCAAATTCATATCGCACAATACAGCTTGGTGGTCGCTTATGCTCGGCAGCACTGTTATAGAACTCACCGCCTCTGGCGTGTTAGTGAAAAATAAATCTAAAACATTTTTTGCCCTTGTCGGCTCTAGAACTAGTTGTGTTAACTCGAAGAGGCGACATATCTTCAACATTTCTTTACTTGACTGGCTGCAAGCGCTGGAACTGGGATCTGCTAGAGACCAATCGATTTCTGGAAGATTAAAATCACCGCCTATAACTAGGTATTCAGTGCCCACTGTTTCCATTGCCGCGGCAAGCTCACCTAGAATATTAACTTTGCTTCCTGGTGGGCGATAGAACGAACATACCGATAATGACCTGCCGTTCTTTAATCTAATCTCTACCCACAACATTTCACTTTGACTGCATTCAATATCAATTTCCCGGGAGCACATTGTCGCATCCACTAAAATAAAAACGCCTCCCCCGAAACGATTTCGGTCCTTACGGTAACAAAGCCCCTGGGAAACACTTCATTATCCTCAACGTCAGCATCGAGCCAGGATTCAGATCCAAGAACGACAGTTTGTCTAGACATATCAACAAGGCTAGAAAATTCATCACATTTATTACGTATGCTTCTGCAATTCACAATAAGAAAAGAAAGCACAGACCCATCCGCTTTCAGTTCCTGTCAGTCTGCTTGCACAACTTGGTCTAGGGATTCATCATAGACGTATTTCACCTTATTTATATAAAGAGTAGTGAACTTGATGTTTACTTTGTCAGTCTTCACTCGATTAGCCTTAGCATAATCCCATAGTCGTTTCCGCTTTTTGCGCACGCTCTCGGAAAAGTCCTCTGAAATACTAATATCTGAGCCTTTCAATTTTCTTGCACTTGATAACACTGCCTGCTTTTCCTTAAACGAAAGGAACTTGACCATTATTGGCCGCTTCTTATTAGGATTATGCCTTCCAAGACGATGTGCTCTCTCTATTGATACGTTTTCACATTGAAGCTTCGACTGACAAATTTCTAAGATATGTTCCTCAGCCTTTTCGTACGTTTCGCGCTCATCATCTTTCACACCATAGAAAATTAAATTGCACCTTCTACTGAGGTTTTCAAGGTCATCAACCTTATCTACAAGCGCCTGTAGCTGAACTTGTTGCACTTCGCAAATCTGTTTGCATCCCTTGACGACGCTGTGCAATTCCTCAAGTTTAGTAAGCGTTGTTTCTAATTTAGTGATACGTTCGTTGAGGTCCGATATGGCAGAGTTACTTTCAGCTTGGTGTTTTTCAATAGCACCCAGTTTTTTCTGGCGTGAAAAGGCGTGAAAATGAGGCAGCCTGAGGGGAACCCCACGTAAAAGGCACGTCTTTCTTCATAAGTTCTGTGAGTGGTTGAGCGAGTGCTGCGAAATCTTTCACGAACAGTCTGAAATAAGAACAGAGCCCCACAAAACTCCGGACGTCTTTGACAGACTGAGGTACAGGGAAAGCCGTTACTGCTCGAACCTTCTCCGGGTCGGGTTGTATACTCCGGAAGCATCGACGAGGTGGCCGAGCACTGTAATCTGTCGGCGCCCGAAGTGACACTTCGATGAGTTTAATTGGAGCCCAGCCTTGCGGAAAATGTCAAGGATGGCTGCAACGGGCTCAAGGTGCGTCTCAAATGTAGGAGAAAACACAAGGACGTCGAGGTAACAAAGGCAAACCTTGGGCAAACCTTGAAGGCAAACCTTGAAGCAGAGAGTCCATCATCCGTTCGAACGTGGCGGGGGCATTGCATAAACCGAACGGCATAACCTTAAATTGGTAGAGGCCATCTGGGGTGACGAAAGCGGTCTTTTCTTGATCTTGCTCATCGACGGAAATCTGCCAATAACCAGATCGAAGGTCAATGGATGAAAAGTATTTGGCACCGTGAAGACAATCAAGAGCGTATTCAATTCGTGGTAAAGGGTAAACGTTCTTCTTAGTGATTCGGTTTAGGTGGCGGTAATCAACGCAGAAACGCCACGTACCATCTTTCTTTTTGACGAGCAGGACCGGCGACGCCCAAGGACTCGACGAGGGCTCAACAATGCCTTTGGCGAGCATCTTGTTTACTTCCTGCTGGATAACTTGCCGCTCTGCTGTGGACACACGATACAGTCGGCGGTGAATGGGAACAGCATCACCAGTGTTTATCCGATGCTGAACAACGGACGTCTGACCAAGTGGGCGATTTTCATTGTCAAATATGTCGCGGTAGGACAACAAAAGGCGATATAGGGCGGCTGCTTGGTCAGGGGCGAGGTCCGGAGCGACCATGGGACGTAATGGGCCGTCGAGCTTCAAGGCATCCTGTGGGTAATCAGGAGGATCTGGAGACGCGTCGGCTGCAAAAGCAGTGACGTGGTCGTCTGTCACAGACCGGAGCGTGGCCACCACTATGCCTTCAGGTAGCACTTGCTTCGTCAAGACAAAATTGATGACGGGGAAACACATCCGATTAGCGGCAAGGGTAACGACGGAGTGTGGCACAGAGACGTCGCGCGCCAGGAGGACGTCACGAATAGGTGCAACGACATAGTCGCCATCAGGCACGGTTGCCGTTGAGGCCAATTCGACGAAGGTTAGGGCTTTTGGAGGTAACCGAACAAACGCTGTAGCGCAGAGGGTGTTCGGTTGTTCGGGGCGAACGTCGGAAACAAGAGGAAGCACTAGGCACAGCGTACGGGTGGAACAGTCGATGAGGGCAGAATGCGTCGTCAGAAAGTCGAGCCCGAAGATGAGGTCGTGAGGGCAACTGGTCAGCACGGTGAACAGGACTGGAATGTGGCGGCCAGCAATTCCTACGCGCGCAGTGCACATACCACTGACGGCAACAGTGGCGCCATTTTTGACGCGTACGGCCCTAGTGATGGCAGGCGTAAGAACTTTTTTGAGGCGACGACAAAGATTAGCGCTCATTATGGACACTTGGGCTCCAGTATCAACGAATGCCTTGAATGGAACACCATCCACGTCTACGTCAATTAGGTTCGCGTTCGTGAGGAGCGTCAGCGGAGGATTTGTACAGGACGGACGGGATGCAGCACTACCTCCAAGAGCTGCATGGCCTAGTTTTCCGTCCGGCGGTATGAAGAGGAAAAGCGGCGAGGTTGGGTGACGGGGAGCGATGGCGTTGAGGCGACGGTGATCGCCCGGAGGAGCGGCTGTCAGGGGCATCAGAAGTAGAGTACGGATGGCGAGGTGAGTAACGGTGAGCGTCGGCGTATGGGCGAGGAGCAGGGAATGAGCTCCAGTACGGCGGCATCCAGGTGCTGCGCCAGTGGCGGGATACGTGACCAACTCGGTGGCAGCGGAAGCAGATCGGTTTGTCGTCGGGGGTACGCCATTCAGCAGGATTGCATGGTCGGGGAGCGAAATACTGGTCGTTGAAGGATGTGGCCATGGGAATGGATGCCCAATCAGGTCAGGAGACAGAGCAGGCAGTAGGGATGCCAAGGTTTGCAATTTCTTGCCGTACAACTGCTTGTATGACTGAAATAGTAGGGGCCGCTGGGTCAGAGGTACCGTCGAGGGGTCGTGGATGAAGGGGGGCCGGACTCGCCGCTTCAATCTCACGGCGAACGATACGAGTGACGTTCTCTTGAAAAGGTCGTGTGGCAGGAAGAGCGGAGCAAGAGGACGTGGCAGGGGTGTTTGGGAGCCGGGAGAACTGTGGGACGACGCGGCGGCTTTTGACTACCTCGAAGTGGCGGCATTCTTTGACGATGGCGTCGACAGTAGAGACGTCGTTATAGACGAGCAAATTGAAGGCGTCGTCCGCGATGCCTTTTAGGATATGGCCCACCTTGTCAACCTCGGTCATGTGCTCGTCGACTTTCCGGCAAAGCGCGAGAACTTCCTGTATGTAGGCGACATACGATTCTGTCGACGACTGGACATGGGTAGCAAGCTCCTTTCGCGCAGCCAGTTGGCGACCTGACGGGTTGCCAAAGAGGTCGCGAAGCCGCTCTTTGAAAGTGTCTGTCACATGTAAGAGGCCGCCTGTGGCGCGAAAAAGAAGAGGAGCACGCGATGCCCGGTGCTCCGAACGGCGCGAGCGCGCGAGGCGAACGAACCAAGGAATAGTCGAGGGATGAACGTCGCTGTCCGTTGAGTTTCAACGTGGCACCGGGTCAGGAAGGTCGCATCTCCAGCTATGTTCTGGCGACGGGAGACTTGGGGTCTGGTTGAGTCCGCGACGCTGGCCGTCCAAGGTGTGGCCGTCGACCTCGGCAAGTTCGGGCGAGGCTCCTGGACGAGCTGCAGCTTCTCATGGCAGGACCAGGCACCCCAGAGAGGCTCCCCCTTCTGCGGCAGACCGGCACGTTTGATTCTCCTCGGGACGCCACGCCGGCACTCTTGAAGAAGTTGCGACGCATCCCGACGCTAGGCCTAGGCAGGTGGGCCTAAGCTACGGCGAACGCCATCGCTAACGGGCACATCACCGACGAGATACCGACGAGCTCACCACCGTCAAAAGAAACAACGCGAGGCGTCGACACCTACGACACCCTCAATGCTGCGGACGAGCCCGACGCAGGTTGGACAAGAACTTCGCGACGACGATCTGTAAGCCCACGTTTCCGATCGCGACGCAGCTAGGCCGGATGCAGGGTGGCTAGACTCTAACGAACCCGCGCTAGGACTGACCTAGAGACTTCTAAGGTGGAGCTAGGCTCCGGAACTGAGATAGTCCTTTTTTCAGTAGCTGCTATTTAATCTGAGTTTGTTATTTAAGTATGAGTGAAGATTTTTGTTAAATCATAGTTTTAGTTTTGCGTGCCGTTAGTTTGAGTTTCAGTTTCAGTGTTGTGTGTTGCGTGCGTTCATCGCTCCTGTACGTATTAAATCCTCGTTTGCCATGCCGCCGGTCGTGTCTCTCCTCCATCGAGAGTAGCGCATGCTCGCAACTCTCCACACTCCCAAGTAAAGGTGACAAATATTGGCGAGCCTGCCAGGATTGATACGGCCCAGTCACCGATAGTCGGGAGTTGTAAAGATGGAGTTGGAGCGGTTGGCGGCAGTAGCGAAGGATTTGAACATGACTAAGGAGGAGGCGATGACATTCTTTGAATATGCTCGGCAAGAACGGGATAAGCAGCAGCAACAAGCACGCGAAAATCATGAGCGCGAGAAGGAAATTTTAGAGTTGAAGTTAAAGTTGGCAGAGATGAACTCCGGGTCTCGCGAGGGGTCGATTTCCGCCAGGTCGGCGTCATCCGACTCGACTTCGCCCAGGCCCAAACAGATTTGCCCAAGGAAATTTATGGCTCCCTTTGATGAGCGCAGAGATGATTTAGATGCGTATTTGCATCGCTTTGAGAGAATAGCGGTCGGGAAAGGCTGGGCAAAGAATGAGTGGGCTAGCGCCTTAAGCCTGTGTCTAGTTGGTGAGGCTTTGAGTGTGTTTGGACGGATGCCCGCCGAAGAGAGCTTAGACTATGACAAAGTGAAAAACACTTTATTGCAAAGATTTCGGCTAACTGCTGAGGGTTTCCGCGAAAAGTTCAGGTCATGCAAGCCGGAAGACGCGGAAACTGGAAAACAGTTTGCATGTAGATTAACAAACTACTTTGAGAGATGGATGGAGTTGTCAGAGGCCAACAAGACATATTGCCACGCGTTAGTAACGCTAGAGAACGAGGACGAAGAAGTGTTGTTGGCTGCTGCGGCCAAAACAGTAAACAGCCGTTCGCTCGGAACTGACTGCCTGCCTTTTCCTCTCGCGACAAACTGGTGGAAGTGCTGGGTACACATACGCACTATGCCTGCTGGTCCTGAACCAGAAGCTACCAACGCCAGTACCTCAGAGACTGCAGAAATCCATCGAAGCAGCCGTCGCCTCCAAGGTCTTCCACCGCAGTACAGTCCCCTGGCAAACTCTGCGAGGAAGATGGCAACAACAACCGCAACCCAAACCGAGGAGATCCCAAATGCTGCTGTACCTTGCATTGTCAACGCGCCTCGCACGCCTAACCCGTTCCACGGCGACGCCTTTGAGGACGTAGAAGACTGGTTAGACCATTTCGACCGGGTCGCCACCTTTAATGACTGGGATGATCGCCGTAAGTTGAAGAACGTCTACTTTTCCCTTTTAGACGCGGCAAGGGTATGGTACGAGAACCACGAAGTTTCGTTTACCAGCTGGCAGGAGTTTTACTGCCTGCTTCGTGACGCCTTCAGTACCCCCGAAAGGAAAGAAAGAGCCGAACAGGCACTATCTTCCAGGTTCCAAATGCCGAACGAAACCGTCGCCATGTTCGTGGAAGACATGACACGATTGTTCCGTCGGGCCGACCCACTAATGCCAGAAGACAAGAAGGTGCGCATGTTAATGCGAGGCGTAAAAGAACAGCTTTTCGCGGGCCTCGTGCGCAATCCTCCTACAACGGTGTCTCAGTTCGTCCGTGAGGCAACAGTCATGGAGCGCATGCTTCGGCAGCGGCTATCGCAGTATGAACGCCAGACCACCATGACTGCGGCATGCTCGCTTGTACCTGCAAGGGATGACATGGAGTCCCTTACCGAACTAATACGGCAGGTTGTTCGAGAAGAACTCCAGAGGCATTATGGATCGGCACCTCCGAGTGCCGCGGCTCTTACGGACGTCATTCGGGAGGAAATTAGGCAGGTGGTTCATCCCTCTCCACCAACGCGCACCGAACCTCCCACGCTCTCGTACGCCGATGCTCTTCGGGTTTCTACGCCGTCGACGGCCCGTTTCCCGCATCCACCTACAGGGCCCCCTCGACGCTTCCCAAGCCCAAGCCACCGCACGACTCTCCAATCAGACTTTCGTCCTGGTCCGCGGAAGTCAACGGTATGGCGCGCTCCCGACAACAGTCCGTTGTGTTATCACTGTGGGGAGGCTGGACACTTCTATCGCGACTGCCATTACCGACGGATTGGTTTGCGGGGATACCATCCGGACGCCCGTTGCCCGCGCTATGGCGAACGCCCACAGGAAATCGAGGAGTACTTGGAAAGCAACCGTCTACCTCCTGTCCCTCAGCGAAGACAGTCGCGGTCGCCGTCACCTCGTCGGCACACATCACCAAACCGCGCTCGACCCGCCTTTGATTCCACTGGAGTCACCGGCGGAAGCCCGCGCCGGGGAAACTGAAAACGGCGACCTCCGGGGGTGAGGCCGCTGTCATGCGAACCGTGAAATATCCTCCGCCGACGCCACCCCCTCGCGACGTACCGCTGACGCCTTCCTTCGAAACCGCCAAAAGAGCTTCTGCTGTTATTACTGTTTCCGTCGACTGTTATCCGGTGACTGCACTTGTCGATACGGGAGCTGATTACTCGGTTATGTGTGCCTCGCTGGCCAATCGGTTACGCAAAGTGCTGACAGCGTGGGACGGCCCACATCTGGTCACGGCTGGAGGACACCTCGTGTCACCCATTGGACGATGCACCGCCAGACTTACAATTTATACTTCGACCTTCGTAGCGTCTTTCCTTGTGCTGCCCAAGTGTTCTCGACTAGTTATATTGGGCATGGATTTTCTTCAGGAATATGGGGCGATCATTAATCTGCGTGACTTGTTCGTGACTTTTTCGAAGAATGTTTCTTCGGATTCCGGTGTTAAGGATGAACATCATCGCGCGGCTTTACGCGTGGTCGATGACTGCGTAACGTTACCGCCTCGAAGTAGCATCTTCGTCCTTGTTGAGTGCCCTCAAGACCACCTAGATATGGGCATCGCCGAAGGTAACCTCACCATTTTGCTGGATCGAGAAGTCGGCGTCGCACGAGGTCTCATAGAGCTCCAAAATAGGCAAACCACGATCCTAGTTACTAACTTCAGCGGCGAATACAAGCACTTTGCGAAGCATACCAGCATTGCCTACTTTGAAACAGTGGACGAGTCCAACGCATGTGCTTCGGTAACGACAATCTCGATGCAGGAAAACAGCGATGTGGACTTGACCAGTCACATCAACGTCAATCCACAGCTGAAACAACCCCAACAGGAGAGGCTCCTCAGCCAACTATCATCATTTAACGACTGTTTTGCCACCACCTCGAAGGTCAAGCAGACTCCTCTAACCAAGCACAGAATCATCACTGAACCGACCGTCCAACCTGTTCGCCAACACGCTTACCGCGTGTCACAGAGAGAACAGGATGCTATTCGTCATCAAGTTAAGCAAATGCTGGATGATGATGTCATTCAACCATCGACAAGTCCTTGGGCATCACCTGTTGTACTAGTTAAGAAGAAAGACGGTTAACTACGATTCTGTGTAGATTATCGCAAACTGAACAAGATCACGAAAAAGGACGTTTATCCACTTCCTCGGATTGACGACTCCTTGGATCGTCTGCGGCATGCCCGTTACTTTTCTTCAATGGATCTACGTAGCGGGTACTGGCAGATTGAAGTTGACGAACGGGACCGGGAAAAAACGGCGTTTATAACACCGGACGGCCTCTATGAATTTAAGGTCCTCCCTTTTGGACTGTGTTCCGCTCCGGCCACATTTCAACGCATGATGGACACAGTTTTATCTGACCTCAAGTGGCACTCGTGTTTAGTCTACTTAGACGATGTAGTTGTTTTTTCAACCACGTTTGAGCAGCACATCGAGAGGCTTGAGGCTGTTCTTCAGGCCATCCGCACCGCCGGCCTGTCTCTGAAGCCCGAAAAATGTCACTTCGGATACGAGGAGCTTAAATTTCTGGGTCATATTGTCAGCAACACCGGTATTCGCCCTGACCCTGACAAAGCCACGGCAGTTCGTTTGTTCCCGATACCGAAGACAAAGCACGATGTACGCCGATTTCTAGGGCTTTGTGCTTATTACCGCCGTTTTGTGCCAAATTTTTCTGAGATTGCCGAACCTTTGCAACGACTCATCAAGAACGACGTGACATTTATTTGGGGCCCGGCTCAATCCGACGCTTTCCACGACCTTCAACGACGTCTACAGACACCACCGATCCTTGGTCATTTTGACACAGAGGCCGACACAGAAGTGCATACTGATGCTAGCAACGTTGGTCTCGGAGCCACACTCGTACAATTTCAAGCTGGTGTTGAGCGCGTTATTGCCTATGCCAGCCGCACGTTGTCTGCTGCTGAAAAAAACTACTCAGCAACTGAAAATGAATGTCTGGCGGTCGTGTGGGCTATCCAGAAGTTCCGACCATACTTGTACGGACGCGCCTTCCGAGTCGTCAGCGATCACCACTCTCTCTGTTGGCTGGCGAATCTCAAGGATCCTTCGGGACGTCTCGCAAGATGGAGCCTTCGGCTACAGGAATTTGACATGACAATTGTCTATAAGTCTGGTCAGAAACACACTGACGCCGATTGTCTCTCCCGCGCCCCCGTCGAACCCGCACCAACAGATACTGACGAGGACTGCGGTTTTCTTTGTAGTCTTCCATCTCCAAACCTCGCTCAACAGCAACGCCAGGATTCAGAGCTGCAACCCCTGATTGAATACCTTGAACGACGCCGCCAACAACCCCCGCGGCAGTTCGCGCGTCAAGTGTCCTCTTTCTGCCTACGCAGCGACATCCTCTACAAGCGGAACTTTCATCCCACGGAAACCGTTTTTCTACTCGTTGTTCCCGCTTCTCTCCGCGACGACATTTTACGTGCATGCCACGACGAACCCACGTCCGGGCATCTTGGTTTCACGCGTACTCTGGCAAGGATCAAGAAGAAGTACTACTGGCGAAAACTCACAAAAAGCGTGAAGCAGTACGTCCGAACTTGTCGTGATTGCCAACGTCGCAAAGTTCCACCAATGAAACCAGCCGGTCTGCTTCAGCCTGTACGACCTCCTTGCTCACCTTTTGAACAGGTCGGGATGGATTTACTCGGCCCGTTTCCCAAGTCTTCAGCTGACAACCGCTGGATTGTTGTCGCCACCGATTACTTGACCAGATATTGCGAAACCCAAGCCGTTCAACGAGCTACTGCTTCGGATGTGGCCAACTTCTTCGTCAAAAATATCGTCCTGCGACATGGTGCTCCATCTGTCGTCATCACAGACCGTGGTACGGCCTTCACTGCGCAGTTGGTCAGAGATATTCTGCAGCTGAGTGGTACAACGCACCGTACGGCAACTGCGTACCACCCACAGACCAATGGGTTAACTGAGCGTCTCAACAAAACGATTGCAGATATGCTTTCCATGTATGTCGCCACAGATCACAAGAATTGGGACGAGCTGCTCCCGTATGTGACATTTGCGTATAACACTGCGCTTCAAGAAACCACCGGGTTTCCTCCTTTTCGTCTGGTCTACGGACGCGACGTCGTCACTATGCTCGACGTGATGCTTCTACCAACTTCGTCTGATACGACCGCCCCAGATACGGACGCTTTTGTTCAGCGTGCTGAAGCAGCGCGGCACCTTGCACGGCAACGAATTCTATCTCGGCAAAGTCAAGACGCTCGCCGATACAACATACGCCACCGAGTCGTAACATACAAGCCAGGAGATCTCGTGTGGATTTGGACCCCTATACGTCTACGAGGCCGCTCAGAAAAATTATTGCGCCGTTACTTTGGGCCCTACATAGTTCTTCATCGCATAAGTCAAGTCAACTACGAAGTTGTCCCAGCAGAATCATCGCACCAATCGCGTAGACCATGCTCCTCCGACATTGTTCACGTCTCCAGGATGAAGCCCTACCACTCGCGCTGATGCCAGTTCACAAACTTTGTGGTGCGGTGCCTGTGCTCACGTCCGTTGTCTTTTTCATTTCTTTTATTTTCTCCCTGTGGTATTTAACCCGTCACCCACTTTCGTGGCTTAACTTTCACTGTTCTTTCGTGCAGCGACATCGAGACAATGCCTCTTTTTTTTTTTTGGAGGGAGGGGTAATGCCACGCGTTAGTAACGCTAGAGAACGAGGACGAAGAAGTGTTGTTGGCTGCTGCGGCCAAAACAGTAAACAGCCGTTCGCTCGGAACTGACTGCCTGCCTTTTCCTCTCGCGACAATATGAAGGGGTGCGGGACAAGGTCGTAGGAGAACAATTTCTGGCCAGGTGCAGCGACAGTCTGGCGATATTCCTCAAGGAGAGGAAATTAAAAACAGTAGAGGAAATGGCAGCGCACTCAGATCAGTTTGTAGAGGCGCAGGGACTAAGGAATTTAGGAAAGAGTGGCAAGGACGCGCCGATGGCAGCTGCAGGGGAGACGAGGAATCGGGGCCCCATGAACAGGCAAGGGACGCCCCAAAGATGTTTTCTTTGTAACCGGCTGGGACATATAGCAATGAACTGTCGGGTGAAGGATAGTAGACGTGGTCCACTAGTGGTCTGCCAGCTATGTCAAAAGATAGGGCATGGAGCGCACGAATGCAGATCAGGATACGTGGACAAAGCTGCATGTATGATGAAAGGTAAAGAGGATGGGCCGAGAGAAAAGAACATGCCCGTGGTAGAGGGAGAAGTTCAAGGACGCAGGGCCACGGTATTGAGAGACACGGGAGCGAACACAGTTTTGGTCAGGGAGAGTCTGGTACCATCCGAGAACATGACCGGCTATTTCAAACCAGTCATTTTGGCGGACAGGTCCGTTAAGTATTTGCCCGAGGCGCAAATTCAAGTTTCGACACCATTTTTTACGGGATTGGTCACAGATAGGTGTGTAGAAGATCCTCTGTTTGACTTGATTTTGGGAAATGTACCAGGAGTGAGAAGGGCCGAAGACCCAAACCCTAACTGGAGGAGGACAGAGGATTTAGAGGAGAGGAAAAAGCCAGAAGCGCCAGAAGAGGAGACACCTGAGGTAGAGGTAACAGCGGTAGCACAAACGCGAGCTAGGAGTAAGAGTACTAAACCCGTAACACCATTGCCGGTCACGAACATTAAGGGGTTGAGCATAACGGCGGCTGAATTCAAGAAATTACAGGAGAAGGACGAGTCGTTACAGAAGTGCGTACAGATGATAGAAGTAGTACGAAGGAAAGGAAGTCGAAACCTGGTGGAGTTTTTTAAGAAGAACGACTTCTTATACCGGAGGTGTGTGTTCAGTTCGGGAAGAGAGGTTCAGCAATTGATGGTCCCAAAGGAACTGAGATATAGAGTACTGAAATTAGGGCACGATAACGTAACGGCAGGCCACCAGGGAGTAAAAGACACCTTAGAAAAAATAACAGAAGATTCCTTTTGGATCGGGGTACAGAGCGACGTGAGGAGATACGTCAGGTCATGTGACGTATGTCAAAAGACTATGGCTAAGGGGAAAAACGAGAATATGAGTGTGTGCAGGATTGCTGAAGGGAAGGGCACAGACAGACTAGATAGCGCCCATGACGCCGTAAAGAAGCTCACGACCGGAGAGCCCTTGGTTCAGGTTAACCGGGATAAGAGGATGGACAACATCCCGATCGAGGTTTATATACCCGAAGAGCGGAAGAGAGTGGAAGAAGTGGTTTCACCTCGGAAAGATAGGAGATCGATAAGAGACGTTGAGTCCAGGGAGTACCAGGCGCTAGACATGATGAGACACTTGGACTCCGAGAAAAAGGACGAAGGAGATATATACCCGAATAGCCCTAGACGTGTAACGCATAAGTGTAGAAAGAAAATCCGCAAGAGATGGAAGAAATAGGGCAGACGCGATGGTCGGAACCAAAAGGAAAAACATTTAGGAATGGCATGCGGAAAACTGCGGGATTCAGAAATGTGTATAGAAAGGAATACACTGTAATGTACCTACGCATATATAGGGCATGTGGAGTATTGTAAGATATGTCTAGGCCCAAAGTTTATTCACGTGAGAGTGTTTCAGAACATTAGATAGTGAACATTGTGAACAGTTGAGTGAAATGCATTAGGTGGTGAAAAGTGCATAAAGTGAACTCTTAAACGCGGTGAACAGTGCGTCTGGTGAATTGTGCGCAACAGTGTGGTGTTGTGTAGTGCATCGAGTCTTCAACGAACCAGCACCAATGTCACTACGAGGAGTCAGTCATCACCTGAACGCCAAGAGTGAGCAGTTTTTTGGGAAAAAAACTCTTGAAGAGGGGGCCCATGCCACATGTAAGAGGCCGCCTGTGGCGCGAAAAAGAAGAGGAGCACGCGATGCCCGGTGCTCCGAACGGCGCGAGCGCGCGAGGCGCACGAACCGAGGCATAGTCGAGGGATGAACGGCGCTGTCCGTCGAGTTTCAACGTGGCACCGGGTCAGGAAGGTCGCATCTCCAGCTATGTTCTGGCGACGGAAGACTTGGGGGTCTGGTTGAGTCCGCGACGCTGGCCGTCCAAGGTGTGGCCGTCGACCTCGGCAAGTTCGGGCGAGGCTCCTGGACGAGCTGCAGCTTCTCACGGCAGGACCAGGCACCCCAGAGAGGCTCCCCCTTCTGCGGCAGACCGGCACGTTTGATTCTCCTCGGGACGCCACGTCGGCACTCTTGAAGAAGTTGCGACGCATCCCGACGCTAGGCCTAGGCAGGTGGGCCTAAGCTACGGCGAACGCCATCGCTAACGGGCACATCACCGACGAGATACCGACGAGCTCACCACCGTCAAAAGAAACAACGCGAGGCGTCGACACCTACGACACCCTCAATGCTGCGGACGAGCCCGACGCAGGTTGCACAAGAACTTCGCGACGACGATCTGTAAGCCGACGTTTCCGATCGCGACGCAGCTATAGGCCGGATGCAGGGTGGCTAGACTCTAACGAACCCGCGCTAGGACTGACCTAGAGACTTCTAAGGCGGAGCTAGGCTCCGGAACTGAGATAGTCCTTTTTTCAGTAGCTGCTATTTAATCTGAGTTTGTTATTTAAGTTCGAGTGAAGATTTTTGTTAAATCATAGTTTTAGTTTTGCGTGCCGTTAGTTTGAGTTTCAGTTTCAGTGTTGTGTGTTGCGTGCGTTCATCGCTCCTGTACGTATTAAATCCTCGTTTGCCATGCCGCCGGTCGTGTCTCTACTCCATCGAGAGTAGCGCATGCTCGCAACTCTCCACACTCCCAAGTAAAGGTGACAGTGTCCCTGCTGGATATCGCAACCTCATGGGTGCGAAAACAGACAAGCGGTGTCCCGTCCAGATAATATATCGCATTGGCAAGCATGATGGTAGGGTCCCAGTGGTGGCTTCGGCTAACACGCTCATACATGCTGAGCCAGTCGTCGACGTCAAGGTCATTTTTGGCGGAGAATGTCCCAAGATCACGGAGACTAGGAACCGTAACGTACGTTGTGGTAGGCGCCGCAGGTGTAGGTGGCGACGGGGTGTTTCCATCGGAAGCCATGGCTGAGAAGACGACGGTGCGGCCGCTTCGGAGCTCCGTGGCGAGGACGGGGAACGTTCCACCTCCACCACGATGTTACGCGAAGAACGAGTCAGTAAGACGGGTAACTATTTACAGGTTGTATTTACAACAGCGGTTGCAGCGCTGACCGGTTAGGTGCACAGCGCGAGCCCAGCTCGTTCTTCCTCTTCTTTTCTCGAGTGATGGCGCCCGCGCGCCTCGGTCAAACAATCAAATACCACACGCGTGTAGCAATATATATATATATATACTATGGGAGCATGGTCTTAGAAGACCGTCCCTTTGCTAGACTAATCTTAGTGCCTAGAGAGTGCTTAAGCTCACGAAGAATTTGCGGTCCCGTCTCATGCTGTCTACAGTGTCTTCATAATTTTCGTTTATTTGACAGATGCGACTGCTGTTATACTATCTAGATGCAGCCTATTTCTCCTATTTTTTCTCCATCAGTATTTACATACTGATGTTCATGCTGTCTTATTTGTCAGGAGACCATGTCAACACGAAGCCATGGGTGATGTTTTTGTCCGTTTTTGTGGAAGCGACCGTGATCGCGTACATGTCGCGCCCGCCGATTAACAGGTACAACTCGAAGTGTTTTAAAGGTAGTATGCAATACAACTGCACTAGTGGGGAAATTGCCACGGCTTCTCGCACGCGGCAAGTCCGAAGTTTCTGAGAAGTGGCAGAAACAAGGGCGGCAACAGCTTTAACACCCATCAAAACCGAGTCGCGTAGTCGCTGCTGGCGTAGCAGCGAGAAAGACTAAGTGGGTGAAAGCGCGGGTTTTTTAGGATAGCTGTCTAACAGAACAATGAAAATGGGGATATCATGAGGTGTCGAATGATTGCCGCGTCCGACAAATCGGGGGTCAGTGTGCCTTCGTGGCACGGCTCTTATGCGCGCATGTGCTTCCGAGCGCGTCATGGTATCTGGTGTTTTTCTGCTACGTTTTTCTGATATTGTGAACGTACCGCAAGCGATACGCGCGAATACGGAGCCTATAGTGCTTGCTAGTAGTTTTGTAAATTGCAACCTTGATTGGCGCTGCTCCGTGTGTGAGCGGTTCCAGAAGCCTTGATTCCAGATATGTGCCGCGTATGAGTGCGGCGAAGAGGCGTGTAGCGACGAGCCTCCTTCCGTCGTTCGAGCTTGCTGCACGCATCAAGAGGTCGACGAGCCGCAAAGCGCTGAGGCTGGCCAGGACGGCGTCGTCAGCCCCGAACAAGTGGCCGCTACGTTTGGCAATGAGGCGTGCCCAGCGATCTGTGCATGCAGGACGAAAAAAGAAGGACTCCATTTAGAGCACTGCACGGGCTCGGGCTTACCCGAAAGCCCGGGCCCGGCCCGGCCCGTGGGCCGGGCTGGGCCGGGTAGAGCAGTTTTTTCACGGGCTCGGGCCGGGCTCGGGCACGGCGTGTGCTTTTTGACCCGGGCCCGGGCCGGGCTCAGGTTTTTTGAAGCGGGCCCGGGCCAGGCTCGGGCTTTCTGCGAGTTATTCTCGGGCTTCTCAACTCTGAAAAACATGTATTTTTCGGTCTCGGGCCGGGTTCGGGCCAGTTTCGAGTCGGGCTCGGGCCGGGCTCGGGCTTAAGGTAAAGGGGTGGCGGGCCGGGCCGGGCGGGTAACGTAGATTATTTCCGGGCCCGGGCCGGGCTCGGGTCTCGCCATAAAAGTTTTGATCGGGCTCGGGCGAGCCGCCCAATGTGAAAACGGGCCCGGGCCGGGCCCGGGCCGCAAAAATCGGCCCGTGCAGTGCTTTAACTCCATTGGCGAAGCAGATACTAGGGAAACAGGTAACTGCACAGCGCAAGGTGCTGGGGAACGAGAAAGTTATGGCGGGTGTAAATTTGCGTGGTATAAAGAAAACACTACGAGTTAGTGAGCTGATGGGCAGATGCCTGATATTATAGAAATAAAGTGGAAAATTTTAAGTAGGGCAAATGGTGAAACACGGAGCGCGGATAACCGGAAGTCTCGGTGTAACAGAATACACAAAAACGGAATGAAAACTCAGGCCTACTGCAGGTGCACGTCATATGATATTAGGCGGTCTACAGGAGTGCAATCGGCTGACACAAAGCAAACTAATGAGAGATGACAAGGACAAGCATCTCTCTAGCGGTGGACACGAGAGAGGATGACGATGACGATCGGTGACGTGTCGACACACGCATGATCTGAGTGCTTCACATCTTTGTACCTGTCCTTGCGCGGCTAGAAATACAATTTTAGAAAATAAAACTGATTATCCCGTACCGTGGCAGTGCGGCGCACAAAAGTACTCCGTAGATAGATAGATAGATAGATAGATAGATAGATAGATAGGTAGATAGATAGATAGACAGATAGATAAACTTTATTAGAAAATAATCAATTTTGTGTTGCCCTTCGCTAATTGTCGGGGCCCCTATAGTCCAGGGCTACGCTGTCTCTTGCCATCTCTGCTCTCTGGATCACCTTAAGCTGGTCGTCGAGGGACTAGCTGGACAGTGGTGCCTTCCATTAATTGCTGCCTCGTGGTGTTCACATCTTGGTGTTCTATGTTGTGTAGCGTGCACTCCCACGTAATGGGGTATAGGGTTGGTGCGGCCCCGCACCATGGCCATTCGTCCCTGTAGGCTCTGGGGTGTACGCCATGTAATATGTGTAGGTTCGTGCAAGTGCCTCTCTGGAGCCTACGCCAGGCATCGGCATTCTCCGTCTTTAGCTTTCGATGGGGTGGGGGATATCGCAAGCGACTCCCTCTGTAGTAGTTCAGGATGGCTGAATACTCGGGGTCAACTGGATCAGGGTCATCTGCAGTCGGCGTGATGAGTGCTCGGTTATGTACAAATTCTCGAGCTGTTCTGTCGGCATACAGGTTACCCGTGATGCCAGCGTGGCCCGGTATCCAGATAATGGTCTGGGTGGTGATGTCGTCAGTGTCCTCCTTGGGTATTTGAGCTAGGACCTGTGCAGCAGGTCTTGCGATTCTACCCTGTAGGAAGTTGCGAGAGGCCTGCTGGGAATCCGTGAGGATAGTCAGTGGTTTGTTTGCGTGTTGGCCTTCGCGGATGGCTAACGCGATGGCCACATTGAGGATGAAAAATCCGTAAGGTAGGGATACTTCTTGTTGCGCTAATGGGGATGCATAGGTATTTATTTATTTATTTGCTTATTGATTTATTTCTACTACCTTATAGCCCCCTGAGTGTGGCATTGAGTAAGGGGGGCAAACAAGACGTGAAGAAAAGATTGACACTTAGGAAGAAACAATAATAACTATAAAACAGGAAGAGCAGAATGCTCATAAATCAGAATTACAGTAAAATGTAGATATATGTACATAAATGATTGCAGCCGTAAACACATTTCAGGGGTAAAAGATTTACATAGAGCTTAACAAAATAAAACGTGAAGAACAAATTCATTTACAATTGGAAGAAAGGAGCCAAAGTTACCACATACACATATGAATCAGATAGGACGAGCACCTTCGTCCTTCGTCTGTGGTAATATGCGCACTTCATCTAATTTGTAAATTAGTGCAAGCATTTTACGCAGTACTGCTGTTTCACCAGGGCGGCTCCGACCAAGGGCGATTGACTCCTCCCCCCCCCCCCCCCCCCCTTTACCTCTTGCTAGTCGCTTCCTATTTCCTTCCCATCCGCATGATCTTGCGCCTCATCTGTTAATACGGCTACAATATGTCTGGTATTTCCCTCTTTTATCTGTTATCGTAGCTTATTTATCAGTGTTATTCCGTTTGGGACCCTGTCCCCCTGTTATACACATGACCTTCATACCTGCTGCTATTAGCTCTTTCTTGAGACACACATATGAAGCGAAACGTCTGGCGAAATTCCGCCCCCCTAACTTGACTGTTCCAAATATCACCCGCCTCGAATTTCACTCTTGTCACCAGTGGACTGCTATTTAAACCTTGCAAATTATCGCCATTGGTGAGTTGACAAAATTATTCAGGCTTTAGAACACTCTCACTATGCAGCGCTCTTGTCTATTCATTTTGATTGAGGCTTATGTTCTTCTCCAAAAAACTTGTGCATGAGTTGCAGCTAACCTGGTACTTAAATGATTACACGTCACAGTTTATAAGTTGACCATTTTATGAGGCGCTGACTCTTATTTCCTCCAAGGGCGCTAAAAGTTATCGCCTAGCGCTTCGACCAAAGATATGGTTAAACCATGACCGGTGTGATAGAATTGATTTCTGTACAAACCTGAAGACACGCTGCCAGGAGTTAATCGATTCAGTCCACGGACTTTCATGACGACAGCGTCTAGGGCGTTTGACGAATTCTCTTTTATATCGTTCGTGATGAAGCCAGCGACTGTAACAGAAAAATCGGAAACTACTTAGCATTTCTGACTAGGCACTGCAGAAATGATTCATTTACGTTTTGTTTTTATGATCACAACCAAGGGTTGGCTTCGCACATCTCGCATCGAATGCGTACGTTACACGAGCAGTGCGGTTTTTTATACTTGGTCGTACCTTATAAAACAAAACACGCACTGCAGGCGCTCCACAACCAAGCGACCCTAACGCAAAAGCAATCAGTGCGAAAACGAACGAAAGTGAGTGCGTTGGTGATTTATGACAATATATACATTTTCCGTAATTTATAAATGTATCGATGACATACAGTGCGGATCTGCAGCTTCGTAGATTACTCACTCCGCATCACAAAGATAAAGGACTGGTGTATGCTACTGAAATATACGAGGCATATGTTCTTAATTCGTAATTTGTATGCACGGCGCGTATTAGGCCAGTGGTTATCTTACGTCATAAAAAATGGGGTTTGATATCTTGCAATCACACCTTTAGTGCGACCTGCTAAAACAATTTTGCAGAAGGTTAAGAACACCTTCATCTTTTGCATTCCTTCTGTTTTTTTTTTAAATGGGTGTTCAAGTTAGGTATTCTGATTCAAACACTGGGTATGGAAAAAATGGCTATAACCTAAAATATTTGCTCTATTCAAGAAAACCAAGCATCGAAATGATTAATCTTCATGCCATGCTTGCATATTAGAAGCTATAGTATATTTACCCGAAGGAAATTTGGAAGCGATCTTTCACCACCTATTCCGGGCTCTTGCACTATATCAAGTGTTTACAGGAGCGAATGCATGGAGGAAGGAAAAAATTAGAGGTAGTATTACGCCCCACATTTGAGTCCAGAAGAGTGGGCCCAATACGTGATCATGTAGCGGTAAGTTTTAAGGTCTTCCACTACCAAGCGAACCGCACGCAGCGCACACAGAAAAAGACAACGGGTGCGAGAGGTGCTCGCACGTTGCGAAAACGATAAATGCGTTGATCGCAATAAAAACGGCTGAAGTTGCGCGAACATAACGGCAAAAGATGTGCACAGAGCGGCTGGCAAGGCACCCAGAATAGTGTATGTTGCTTTAAACCTACCGCGATCCAAGCCAACTGGGCTGAGTCTGCCGAACAAGGTCACTGTGGGCCAACTTTTTGAGAGAGGAGAGGCGAAATGTTTGGCTTCACGGTGTGTTGCGTTGTGAATGCTATGGCGGCGTGGCGTGATACTAACTCCCAGTTCCTTTCCTTCCACCGTTAGTAACTTTCACAAGTGACATACGTCATAGTTGTGTATAAACGAACCTCGTTTCTCCAAAGGAATGATACTCTCTCTGAAGTCCTTCGAAGCTGCGCTTTGAGATGGCATTCTGTGAAGGTGCAGGACTTTGAGGTAGTGCACCTGAAGCTGAGAATGGTGCACTTTGGATACCAGCCTGAACCACTGGAAGTCTTCATTGTTTAGACTCAGCTGCAGAGAAACAACACATTTTAGGAACGTTCAAGACATACACCATTATTAGCGCCAGTATATTCTACATCGTTCATTTATTTGCTACGTGGTTTACTAGTTTACCATTCATCAGTAATTGCTCTAGCAGAATTAGCACTGTCATTATGCTATCACTCTCGTACAAGACGAGCTTGGCGTATAGAAAACTTTGTAAACATTGTTGTCATTTTGAGAGCAAGATTTGTGTGTAATCAGACTGACGTGAGAGGCGCAGGCTAACACTCCGATGACTGAATTAGACATGCGAGCGTCATGGACAGGCTTAAATATGGCTCTGATTGGAAGTAAAAGTTGTGAGTTCTTTTATTGCGAAAACAGTTCTGTGGACATTCCAAGCGAATTTTCGCCGTCGTCGTTGCAGTCACCATGAGGTTCAGTATATATTTAGGTATATGCATACTATATGCCCCGCCATGCTAAATTACATGTGGTATATGCGGGTTATACGGCCACACCATTCTATCACTAAAGTTTCTCATACCAGGTCTTGACAAGCTTATTCTTCAGAATTTTGCGAATGGCAGCGCAAAAACAAGTATGAAACAAAACACCGACAGAGCATGTCTTTCACCTTAAATCGTCTACGGCTTAAATATTTAAACTGTGAAACAATAACAGAGATCAAACCTTAAAATGGTGCAATATAATTGGCGCGGCTGTTCACTACCTCCGGGATCGGCCCAGGAAAAATGTTTGAAGCATACCCGATACGGAGAAGTGGTGGTAATGTCGCTAGGAAAGACGTTCAGGATTCAAACAGCAGATCCATAGCGCAACAGCTCGTTTTTAGTTAACTTACGTTTACTTCAATCCATAATGCCACTACAGCTGCGAGTCTCACTTTTAGTGTAACATTCTAACATGTTGCTATTGCATTCTTTGCTTTGCCCTTAGGGGGAAACTGTGATATTTTTTTTCATATTCTATTCCTTTTTTGTTTCACTCAAGATTATCGCGACTTTAGTCTTCACCTGACAATTAATGAAGAAAATAAAGCACAAACCATCCATAATCTACACCATGCGAAGCATGTTGATGAGGTACAGTCGATGCAAATGTGTACAAAGAGTAGTGAGGATGGTACAAGGACGCTAATGTGAGGACGACTACATGATAACCGTGGGATGATGACCCTGGAGGGATGACGCTGGTATGACGACTGTGATGTGGCGTCGATTTTGTGATGATGACAGCATGACAAGCATGAGATAATGCTGCAGTAACGACAATGGTGTGAACACGATGGCGTTGCGAGAACGTGATGCCAATGGGATAACGATGTTAAAATAATTACAATGGCATGACAATGACCGTATGGCGACGACGGCATGTGAAGGATGGCATTACGACAAAGGGATGACGTAGTTACAGTGACGACGAGCGACGACAAAGGTATGACGAATATGGGTTGGCCATAGTGCAATAGCTACAACGAAATTATGGCGCTGTAACGACGGCATGACGGAAAATGTGTAATTAAAACGTGATGTCGTCAATGGCACGATGACCATGGAATGATGACGGTATAAGGAAGCAGTGGCAGCAACAGAGTAAAAAAAAAATGTCACAGTTTCGCCCTAAGGGCGAAGCAATGAATGCGATAGCAACACGGCAATGCCATACGAAGTAAGGTGAGCGGCTTTGGTAGCAATATGAATTGTAGTAAACATGAGCTGATTAAATAAGCAGGTGTGCTGCGGCGTAAGTAGACCGACATGAAGAGAGACTCGATGACCACGAGAAGGCGCGTGTGAAATGGTGGTGTTGATGAGAAGCGCTTCCCGTGGGCAGCGCGTGCGAAGGGACACACCTGTAGCGCTGCACTGCCCCGCGGGGCGCCTTCATTTGCACTATATCCTGTGTTTGTTTGCGCTATTTCCGGCGGCTTTCGAGCTGCACTATCTCTTGGATGAGGCCACGTTTTTCAGAGACAAAGTTGTTGCACGTGTCCTCGCTGTGACCTTATTGGCTCCAACCAGGCAAAGAAACGCTTCGCATTTACAAAGAATAGACCCGTGCATATACCCTATGCTTTTTTTTTTGATAGCTTACTGGGAATGATAGTTGGCTGCAAATTCCCATTACCTGACCGAAAACTGAACCTCTTGTGCTTAGAGAGCAATTACACAAAAGTTTAGACTGAATTAATCATTGCCTGGTAAACCGTAGCATACCACAGCAAACTGGCAGAATTTGAGTGCATTTATGCACATTTATTTTATACCGCAATTGAACCGTACAACAATCCGTCAACACTGCTGGGTGATAAAACGAAGTGAGTTCTGTGTGCTTTATGTGCGTCGTCCACGTGTGGCTTCGTTTTCGCATGTGCGTCTCGGCCACGGTGGAAGAATGTCAGAGGTGTATGAACTGGGCTCGAAGCATAGACAGAAACCTGACTAATGTTGCACGCTGCCTGAGAAAAATTGCGTGGGAGAGCCGCTGGCTTGGCCTATGTGCATTAGCAAAGCACGCCATAAAAGCAATAAAACACATTCCGAAGCTTACTTTCGTGCAGTTTGTTTCTTTTGGAAACCGGTTATATGGTCCAATATTCTGCGAAAATTGTCGAAAAGATTGTACGCTCGTGTAAATGGGCGTAAAAACTATAGGTATCCTGGCGACTGCTCCACTTAGCGGTTTGCAGTCCGTTAAATTACCCCCTCATGTGACAAGGGCAATAGCGAAATGAAGCTACAAACTCGAAGCAGCCAAACACCTACGCTAGACCCTTAGTCAGTGCAGCATAAGTGCAGAAAGGCCCATATATACACACAGCGTAACACGAAGATGATTTCGTGCTGCTCCAAGAAGAAGCAAAGGACGCTTTGTGCATTTGTTTATGCGAAGACGTCCTTTTTTTAAGGGTTGTGGCTTCCGCACTTTAAATGTCTCGAAGGAGCCTGGTCAGCATTTATTTATTTCGACTATTTTTCTCGCAGTTTATCCTGTAATGTTGCGTAGATCACAAGGACAGACTGTTGCGTAAAAATTAACACCTGCATGCGGGGAAACCCCCTTTCGTTCTTGTACGAGGCATTGGCTCAAATATCTTTTTTAGTTATGTATAATTAAGTGCACGAGTCAATCAACCAATTTGGAAAATTTTATTTCCTGTAGCCACCTTCGTGTCCAGCTTTTTTAGTCATGCATGTATGGTTAATGGTGCAGTTTCCACGAGGGTTTACAGAGATTACATTAGTGTCTGCACATGCACCCAGCATGCGGGCTCTACAGAGAGCTGCAGAACATGCAGAAGAACATTTTATTAGTGCGGTAAAGCAGGGGAAAATAACTTTACGCATTGTAAAAGTATACTAGATCATGCTGCGCTGTCCACTGATTGCACACGGCTTGGTGCTCGAAATCTATTTCACAGTCATACTCTGTCGGCTGAAGCAATCGATCCTTCCACAGGATTACACGCACTGTTCAGACGATCGTCCTGTTGTGGCCCTAAAAACAGGAACTTTTCCTTGCACGACTTGTATCTAGGGTTACAATGCAGAACAAAGCATTTTTTCCCTGCAAGGTATAAACTAATTAGAAAGGTGCAAGTCTAACGTTGGTCTAAACCAACGTTTAAAAACTAAGAAAGGCGCGCGTCTGTAGTCCTTAAAAATGTCGTGTCATTCTCGTGGCCTCCCTACCGGTGTCAGCATATTTTAGTAGCACTCTCAAATTGCCGTAGCACCTCCTCTCCAGCGCTGGTTCCCAAAAGCTACTGAGCTACGGCGGTGGTTCATTGAAAGACGTCATAGTCGCCATGTCTTTGACACAATCGATTTCCGGTTAAAATGTGCGCTGAGAGCCTAGTTTCTTTTGTTTGTAACTACCATAATTGCCATTCTTCTCTCAGTTACAAATGGTAAAATGATACTATTCGGATGACTACACCATGGCCCTTTCAAAGGAAAAAGCATTTCCAGTTTTCATTGAAGTCTCGGCTTCTACATGGACATGCCAATGGCTACTGGGGGAGTACTGCGTGGGTGCAAGGTGTCATACGGAGCACTGTTATGTGGCCTGACTTGCCTGAAGGATGGATTTCCCCTCGACGTGGACCATGGTCTCGACGGCCAACGAAATGATGACGGGAAACGCGTATACCAGCGACAGCTGCAGCATCCGGTCGAGAGGGTCTTCATGAGGATCTTCAGACACATCGCCGAGGTCGAGTTTCAAGGACGCCATGAATTCTCTGATGACGTCCAACTCTTGCTCTGCTCTCTGAGAGAAGTTCAGGCAGGATGCGTACAGATTCCTCCCCCAATGCGCGGCACGGCGCATGGCCTGATTGGCTTGCTCGACGAGAGGCTTCCTCGTGTGTTTTTTGACAAAGTCATTCTGTATATAAAAGAGAAAGATACGTAATTTAAAATATTAACTTCAGGCATAGAAAGTTGCAAAAGAAGAAAATTTGCCGAACTATTCAATCATTCGTGTTTATATTCGAATTATCTAAGGAGAAGAGGTTTGGTAACGTGTACGGGCAAAACTAAAAGTGTGCGCATGGGTTAATTATGGTTTTTCTAATAACTTACCCATTCAAGTGCTCCGCAGCCTTATGAGTATATTTTACAAGCAGCGCAGAACGGAAGAATGGCTATGAATGGCGCAATGAACAGAACAATGGCTATCAACGAAAGACGAGCGGGCGTCAGATGTTTCCAGTAGTTTGTTGCTTGAGGTAATCACGTGAGAAGTCTGCGCAAACTGCTGGGATACGTGAAAAATTCATCTCGCTTAAAGATTTCCATCATTAGATGTTTTATATTAACATAAATGAATATTTCAGAAGACGAATGCGCTCATTTTGCACTGCATCGTTCTCAGTCGTTCTTTTTGTGTAGGGAAGACAAAGGAGGTGAGAGCCTAGTGTTCTAGATGAAAAACTCGCAGTTTCACCCGAAAGGCGAAGCATCGATTGCAATAGCAAATTGGTAAACAGCTCTATGAAGTGAGGATATTAGTTTATCGGCCATAGAAACTTGCAAACATTAGCTTACTAACTTAACAATCACGGTGTCACGCGCGCACAGGCAAACATGAACCCATCTCGCTCGATGATCGCAAAAACTCGCTGTCAAAACGCTGGAGTGAGGAAGTGTGGCGGCAGCAGCGAGCGAATTCACCTTCGTGCTATCTCTAGCTTCAACGCGAGCTCAACGTCGAAAGCACAGTGCATACGAAGCTACCGGCACTCGGCGTGGCGTATTTTGTCCACATCGCCGATCGCTTTCAAGATGAGGCCCGCGCTGCTGCGCACTTTGCCCAAGTCGCAGCAACCGCCAGAGTAGAATTAGCGTCATAATGAGCGCGTATCTCAGGCAGGCATAGTGCGAGCGATAGCCAGTCGAGCACTCCACTAATCTAAGCCTGCTGCTCGGTGCACTAGAATCGGAATCGTAGCAAAACACAGGGCTTGTGCGCTAACAGCTTGTCGTTTCGCTTTCTACTGGTACAGCGCTTTGTTACCGAAGTTTATGCTTCGCTGTGATAAACGACCAGTGTTCGTTTTATCGAACACTGCTCGTGAATTAAGGCATATACATTCTCGATTACGTGCCGCTTCTAAGATCATACTCAGTGCCTTGTTTCAAGGCACTCAGCATGATCCTAGAATTCAAAATTCACTTATTGAGAAAAAATAATACTGTTTTTATCCTTACAATGCTTCGAAAATTTTTGCACGCGAACCAAAACTGTTATAAACCGTTACGGATCATTTTTCTTTTCTGTCTGGAGAAGAATCGAAACGGAATTTTCACTGGAACGAAACTAAAACCAAACCGAAAAACATTTCGTTCCGACACCTTGAATTCTCGTGCACACTGCTCTGGCCCACTAATTGGTTGCATTGTTGAGTGTGTCGCTATTGCCAGTGTGAAATACTGATCATACTTCCTTCGCGTCAGCCTTACGTAAACACGTATGAGCTCGAGCTTTCCCTGCGACTGCGTGGAGCATGCAGACTAGAAAATAACTTTATTGCACTCATATCTATCGACGTATGCTAAGAACCACACGAGGATTGAGATGACAAAGCTGAGCAAAAACGAGCACAATGCATGGCGGTAGCGTGCGGCACAAATATGATAGTCATATTTTAAAAGAAAGTACCGCGTACTAGATGTCGTCTAGTATTTTTCATACGCTGCCTCAAGGCCTTAAACATACGTGTTTAGTCATCAAGATCTCGCAGAAAAAAACCTTGCAAATTACATTACGCTTCAACTGCAGTGAAACAGACGACGCAGCAGTTCCTTTGAAGCAGATGTCGCAGGGTACTTTCGCTAAATTACCTCTGTGGTATATTTCTGGCAAATCAGTTCTGCGAAATCCCACGAGGTTGAGGAAGTATCTTGAAAGGGAAAGTATTATCATCCACCTGAATGTAGGACGAAGCTACAAAGGAAACCCAAACTGGCTTTTCAGAAAGAGCGCATCGCAGTTGAGGAAAAATTCATCCTGGTCCAGGACCAATTTTTTGTCAACTCAACTTTTCCAAGAAGTTTGTGAAAGATCGCAATAAAAAACGGACCGTCGAATGGCTGGAGTCCGCGGTGGCGCCAAAGATCACCGACACCCAACGGCGGTTAACCGGAGTGCTCCTGCGGAGCGCCATTTCCAATCGGCCTCGAAGCGCACGTTTGGCTGAAGAGTTACCACGGTGGCGCCAATCACCTACACCCTTGAGGCTTTCGCCTAAGGTGCTCCTGTGGTTTGCGCCATGTAGAGCCTGGAGTAAAGACAAGCGAGATGGGGGCTCGGAATTCGCGGTGGCGCTAATCACCGTCAGCCAGGGTGCCTCCCTGCTGCTCCTGCGGACAACTGTTTCGAAACAGCTGTTAGCTCGGTACCCACGGTGGCGCTAGTCACCGACAGCCAGGGTGCCTCCCTGCTGCTCCTGTGGGCGGTCGTCTTCAACCCAGGCTCGACACGCGCATGTCTGGCTCGGACGCGCGGTGTCGCTACTCACCGACACCCAAGGCATTGTCCAAGGTGTTCCTGCGGCGTGCTTGTTTCGAGAACGCGAGTGGAAACGCACATTAGCTCGGAGTCCGCGGTGACGCTACTCACCGACACGTGTACGCAAAGACGTGCCCCTGCGGGCTGTTGCACTGAGGACCTCGTGTGGGCCCACATTTTCTTTCTGAGACAACAGACAAGTCAACTTGGATCGTAGACCAGGTTGTGGGTCAAGCAGTGTTGAATCACTCTATTCCCGCACCCTAATCAGTCGCCTACGGTCTTGACGATGTTTGACAGGTTAGGGTGCGCACATATGTATTAACATTAACGCCAACTGTTGGGGCTTTCCTCGTTTGCCCGAAAAGGGCAATGCACGAAGCAAAAAGAAATTTCCGTTATTCACAGCAGCGTCGCAAGTAGAAGGGTGTAACATTGGGCTTGTTGGTAAAACATGCTTCACGGTAGGTCCCCTCTGCTAGCCTTGCGCTGTCAACCTACCTTGAAGTGGCAAGTAGCCAAAATGATATATATATATATATATATATATATATATATATATATATATTGTGAGCGCATTTTGTGCATATCGTCGTCGTCATCTGTACATACGACTCATCATCTTGTGTGAGCGCTATTTGTGCATATCATCGCCGTCATTTGTACATACGACTCATCATCATCTTTTGTCTCGTGCGGTGCTTCGTCTCTGACTCGGGCGGCTGCTCGGAAAAAAAGGCATCGCATCGGCCGACGTCTCACAAGTGGTGGAGAGTGCTTCGATACCCACGTCCTCTTTCCTTCCCGATTCCCCTGGAGCTCCGATCCGGTCATCGTTTGCTCTCGCCTACCACGGTGATGGCAGAAACCAACCCGTCCACCAGTGCTGCTACCACCTCTGCTCAGCCCGCTGGGCCTACCTGGACGGTGAACACCACACACCGAGATCCTCCCGTCTTTGCCGGCCTCCGCGGCGACGACGTCGAAGATTGGCTCGATCACTACAACAGAGCCAGCGACGCCAATCATTGCGACGACACGCACAAATTGCGGTATGTCGCTTTTTACTTAACCGAAGTTGCGAAGACATCGTTTTTTAACCACGAAAGTGACTTTTCGGACTGGCCATCATTCACCCAGAAATTTCGCAAGATATTCGGCATGTCCTCTGGACGCTCCGCAGTCGCGAAACAGAAGCTGGCAACGCGCATACAAGAGCAGGATGGGTCCTAAACGTCCTACATTGAGGACGTCCTCGCTCTCTGCCGCCGCGCACGGAGTGACATGGCGGAAGCTGATCGCGTTCGCCTCATACTGAAGGGCATCAGCACTGTCGCCTTTAATGCTCTCGTCATGCAGAACACAAACTGCGTTGGAGATATTATCACGGCCTGCCAGCGTCTAGACACGCTCCAGTCTAGTCGCCTGCCACGCGCCTCTACCGACTCCTGCACAGCCGTACTACTCTCCGTGGCGGTCGTCGCGCCCTGTTTGTTTCTACTGCGGTATTCGCGGCCACATTTCTCGCTTCTGCCGTCGGCGTCAGCAAGAGGAAAGGCGGGGCTATGCTACCTTTGAGCGAGACAGCGCACCTAGGTTTGACTCCTACGTTCCCAGGCGTCACCCAGGTGAAACGCGAGGCTACGACACCTTTGAGCGAGACAGGATACCAGGGCTAGATTCGTACGTTCCCGGACCGTACACAACCTCTTCTGGTCGCTCTCATTCACCTTCCCAGGACATGGCACGAGCATCCCGCTCGCCCCGGCGTCGCTCTCCTTCACCTTACCGCCGTTCCTCACCGCCCTTGCGTGCTGCTTCCCATGTTGTGGACACCCGTTCGGAAAACTAGAGGCTGCAGTTTGCGGAGGAGAAACTGCATCGTATCGGACTGTCCCAATTTCTCCTGCTCGCCCCGCCAATTTGCTCTCAGTTTGTGTGGAAGGTGTTTCCGTCGACGCCCTTGTAGATACTGGAGCCGCTATTTCTGTTATACATCGTGAACTGTGCTTCCGTCTGCGAAAAGTGCAAACGCCGTATGTTGGTCCGGTCCTATGTGGTGCCAATGACGTTCCCATCTTTCCTACAGGACAGTGCACAGCTCGCGTCCTGATAGGCGGTATTACTCATCATTTACAACTTGCGGTGCTTTCGACGTGCGCTCATCAGATGATATTAGGATGGGACTTCCTGTCCGCTGCTTCTGCACTAATTTCGTGCGGCGACCCAAGCATCCACATCAGCGACACCGAGACTTATCCCGTTTTCGATTCCCCGTGTTCCAACCTCATTGCAGCAGCGGATTTTATTATCCAACCAGACGAAGCACGTGTTCTTACCCTTGAGTCAACAGACATTGTCGACGGAGACGCATTGGTTGTACCCTCTCAGCGCTGCATTTATCGAGGACTCGCGATCGCTTCTTGCTTGGTCCGGTTCTCGAGTGGCTATGCCTGCCTCACAGCCTTTAATACGACTCCTGAGCCACTACTACGGCCGAAAGGGTCTACCGTCGCCAAGCTCGCCGACGCTGCGCCGGTATGTGTCGTCAGTGTTTCGCCTGCCACATCTTCCGCTCATTGTACGACCGCAGAAGGCCACACTAGTGCTATTAAGGCCACCTTGAGTGCGGATCTCAATCCGGCCCAGACGGATGCACTCCTCACCATTTTAATGAAGCATGCAGCTTGTTTTGACGTTTCTTCGCGAGGCCAGGGTCAGACCACTGTAACTACTCATCGAATTGAAACAGACGACTCTCGCATCATTCGCCGTCGCCCGTACCGTGTGTCACCTTCGGAGCGAAAAGTGAGAAGAACAAGTGAACGACATGCTGACACGCAACATTACAAGGCCTTCAGCAAGCCCTTGGTCTTCTTCTGTTGTGCTTGTTAAAAAAAAGGATGGTTCTGTGCACTTTTGCATATATTATAGGACGCTTAACAAAATTACCCGCAAAGATGTTTATCCAATGCCTCGTATTGACGATGCTTTGGATAACTTACAAGCTGCCGAGTATTTCTCGAGCCTCGACTTGCGCTCAGGATATTGGCAGATTCCAATGCATGAGCAAGATAAAGAAAAGACTGCGTTTGCTACACCTGATGGCCTTTTCGAGCTTAACGTGATGCCTTTTGGACTGTGCAATGCGCCAGCTACGTTTGAACTTATGATAGATACAGTACTCCGTGGCTTAAAATAGAAGACATGCCTTTGTTACTTGGACGACATTGTCATCTTTTCGTCGAGTTTCTCCCAGCACTTACAACGTCTAGACCAAGTTCTGACGTGTCTAGCAAAGGCTGGTCTCCAACTCAATACTAAAAAGTGCCGCTTTGCAAGTCGAAGCATTAAAGTATTGGGCCACGTCGTCAGTAAGCATGGCATGCTGCCTGATCCCGATAAAATCGCTGCAGTGCTGAAATTTCCGCCACCAACCACACTTAAAGAACTCTGCAGCTTTCTAGGACTCGCGTCCTACTTCCGCCGCTTTGTCCGTGACTTCGCCACCATCGCCGCTCCTCTACACAAATTTCTGACTTCGGGCGCGTCCTTTGTGTGGTCGGACGACTGTGAAGCCGCCTTCCAGACCTTCAAACGACTTCTCACGTCAGGGCCCGTGCTCCGTCATTTCGATGCAACCGCCCCTACTATTCTACACACTGATGCAAGCCGGCATGGAATTGGCGATGTACTGCTGCAGCGGAATCAGAAGTCTGAAGAGCAAGTCGTGGCTTATGCAAGTCGTACTCTTTCTCCTGCTGAGCGCAACTACACAATTACAGAACAGGAATGCCTCGCCATCGTGTGGTCAATACAAAAATTTAGACCCTATCTATACGGCCGCCATTTCACACTTGTGAACGACCATCATGCTCTCTGTTGGTTGTCGTCCCTGAAAAACTTGTCTGGACGCCTCGGCCGCTGGGTACTGCGCTTGCAGGAATATGACTTTACTGTGACGTATAGGTCCGATAAAATGTCACAGTTTCGCCCTAAGGGCGAAGCAATGAATGCGACAGCAACACAGCAATGTCATACGAAGTAAGGTGAGCGGATTTGGTAGCAATATGAATTGTAGTAAACATGAGCTGATTAAGTAAGCAAGTGTGCTGCGGCGTAAGTAGACCGACATGAAGAGAGACTCGATGACCACGACAAGGCGCGTGTGAAACGGTGGTGTTGATGAGAAGCGCTTCCCGTGGGCAGCGCGTGCGAAGGGACACACCTGTAGCGCTGCTCTGCTGATCCGGGCAGCATTGCATGTGTAGCGTGCGTTGGAAAATGTCGCCCGACTATTACTAACTGAATGAACAAGCGTCGTGTGAGCGCGCACAAACAAACACGAATAGATCACACTGAATGACTGCAGACAACGAACTCGGCCCCTACACCGTTTTGGAAAGAACTTCAGCCGTTAACTACCGCGTCACTCCTGTCAGCTCAGCTACTGAACGCCGCCGCCGCACTACGGAAATCGTTAACGTATCTCGCCTGAAACCTTACATTCGCCGTACCTACCCTTTCTAGCTTGCGGTCTTGCTTACCGCTTTCCTGAAGGGGGGGGGGGGGGGACTTAGTGTGAGCGCATTTTGTGCATATCGTCGTCGTCATCTGTACATACGACTCATCATCTTGTGTGAGCGCTATTTGTGCATATCGTCGTTGTCATTTGTACATACGACTCATCATCATCTTTTGTCTCGTGCGGTGCTTCGTCTCTGACTAGGGCGGCTGCTCGGAAAAAAAGGCATCGCATCGGCCGACGTCTCACAATATATATATATATATATATATATATATATATATATATATATATATATATATATATAAGAAGGTGACATAAGAAGAAGGGAAAATAAGAAGGTGACGCGAACGAGAGGAAGACGAAGACTCTGGCCGTTGCCTGAACGCCATATACTTCGCTTGTAAATATAAATTCTTCTACACTCGTGGTCCTGCCTGCTTCCTGCAACATCTTGGTAGAACATCTCGCTTATACAAGCGGTCGTTCGGGAAGAACTAGCGAGTTTGGGCATTCCATCTCTCTGCTCTGTCCGCTATACGAACACGTACCAAATTTCTCCGGCCGCTCACTCCCAGACGCAAAGCTTTCCGCCACTCCACCGCAACCCCGCTGACTGGCGCACAGCGGATGACAGACCCATCTGTTTTAATTGTTCTGGTATTGGACACATCGCCCGTCATTGCCGTAACCGCTGGTCGTCGTCTCCTCGGTGGTCGTCTCCGACTCACTACCACCAAGTACCAGACAATCGCACTTTCTCACCCTACACGCTGCCTAGGAACATCAACGCCGACAGTGCTCCACCAAGATCCAGCTGCTCCCCGTCTCCGCAAGGCCGTCGGTCCCGTTCGCCTCTCGTTCACCGCTCTTGGTCCCCATCTGCAACCGGTCGCTTCCATTCGGGAAACTAGGCGGTGAAGCTCCCGGAGGTGAGGCTGCAACTCCGACCCGGCCCACAAATCATCTGTTGACCCTGACTACACGTGGAAATTGATGGTGTTCCTGTTACATCTCTCGTTGACACAGGAGCGCAGCTTTCAGTTATGAGCGCTGCTCTCCGCCGAAGGCTCAAAAAGGTTGTGACGCCCGCCGTACCGTGCACTGTGCGAGTCGCCGATGGGAGTACTTCACCTGTTCTTGGAATGTGCACAGCACGCGTGACCATTGCGGGCCATTATAGCGTTGTTTTATTTATCGTCCTTGAGCACTGTCCACACGACCTAATTCTCGGCCTCGACTTCCTTTCGAAACACTCTGCTCAAATTGACTGCTCCGCAGGTGTTGTACAGCTGGATCTGCCGCTTCCTGCCGACGCAGACGCAACAACTTGTGCTTCACCCCGCTTATGCTCTGCTGAGTTTGCAAGGATGTCTCCACAGGCGGCTACCAATGTCCTCCTGACGCCCTGTCCTCCCGTACCTGATGGCGAGTACGACGTGTCCCCGCTTACTGAAGTGGTTTTGTCACGCCATATTGCCCTACCGAGCACCTTAATCCGGATCCTCGAAAACTGCGCTTGGGTGCCCATCCTCAATTTTGGATTTTCGACGCATGTGCTGCCACACGGTATTGCCGTCGCACTTACCACTCCTTTGGAAGAATTTGAGATTTCTTCTTTGGATCTCCGAATCCTTCCTGAGTACCAACGCACCTTCTCACCCATTCCTTCGTGCTCGACGCCTGCGGACGATGTTTGTAAGATGATCGCCCCTGACCTTCCTTCCGAGCAAACAACAGCTCTTCGTCACCTCCTGTCATCTTATCGCGATATCGTTGATTTGGACGACCGTCCACTTGGTCAGACATCTGTTGTCACGCATCGCATCAACACCGGTGACGCCAGCCCCATTCATAGGCGGCCATATCGTGTCTCCGCAACAGAAAGGGCCATAATTCAGAAGGAGGTCGACAAGGTGATGGACAAGGACATCATTGAACCTTACAGTAGCCCGTGGGCATCACCGGTTGTCTTAGTAAAGAAAAAAGACAACTCGTGGCGCTTCTGCGTTGACTACCGTCACCTCAACAAGATACCAAAGAAGGATGTTTATCACCTGCCTCGCATTGACAACACTCTTGACTGCCTTCACGGATCCCAATACATTTCATCAATTGACCTCCGCTCCGGCTATTGGCAGATTAGCGTCAACGAGATGGACCGCAAGAAAACCGCCTTCGTCACACCGGACGGTCTGTACCAATTTAAAGTCATGCCCTTTGGATTATGCAATGCGCCAGCTACATTCGAGTGCATGATGGACTCTCTGCTTCGTGGCTTGAAGTGGTCTACATGCCTCTGTTATATCGACGATGTGATTGTGCTTTCGGCAAACTTTGAGAGCCACCTGAGGCGCCTCACGACCATACTCTCCGTGTTTCGCAGGGCTGGCCTTCAGCTAAACTCCTCCAAGTGCCATTTCGGTCGCCGTGAAATTACCATGCTCGGCCATCTCGTAAACGCCGCCGGAATCCAACCTGATCCACAGAAAGTCCACGCCATGCGCAATTGTCCTGTACCTTGTTCAACAAACGATGTCCGTAGTTTTCTATGCTTATGCTCTCATTTCCGGCGATTTGTGAAACACTTTGCCGACATCGCTCGCCCTCTCACTGACCTTCTTAAGAAAGATGTCTCTTTCTCTTGGGGACCACTGCAGGAGCAAGCCTTATCTACCCTGATCGAGCGGCTTACAACCTCCCCGATTCTGTCACACTTGGACCCTTCTGCGCCTACTGAAGTACGAACTGACGCGAGTGGTTATGGCATCGGCGCTGTCCTCGCTCAACGTCAACAGGGCCACGACCGTGTCATCGCTTACGCCAGCCGCCTTCTTTTCACGCCCGAGCAAAATTACTCCATCACTGAGAGGGAATGTCTCGCGATCGTATGGGCGGTCGCGAAATTTCGTCCATACCTTTTTGGTCGGAGCTTCTGCGTCGTAACCGATCCTCTCGCCCTCTGCTGGCTCTCCTCTTTGAAGGACCCAGCTGGACGACTTGCACGTTGGGCATTGCGTCTACAAGAATATACATTTTCTATTATGTATAAGTCAGGGCGCCTGCATAAAGACGCTGACTGCGTGTCCCGCTATCCCGTGGATCAACCGGACGATACCGATGCAGACTCGGACATCAGTATTCTGTCCCTCTCCGGGTTTCTCCCTATTGGCGACGAGCAACGCCAAGATCCTGTTCTTCGAACACTTATGGAACGCGTAAGCTCCACGCCTAATGACCCATCTCTGCGGATGTTCACCTTGCGCGATGGAACTTTATACCGTCGTAGTGTTCGTCCTGATGGCCCGGAGCTGCTCCGAGTCATTCCAAAGCACCTTCGACATGCCGTGCTCCAACAACTTCACGACGCTCCTACTGCTGGAGATCTGGGCATCACTCGTACTTACGACCGCCTGCGGCGCCGCTTCTTCTGGCCCGGAATTTATCGCTCTGTGCGCCGTTATGTCACTTCTTGCGACCTGTGTCAGCGCCGCAAGACGCCTGCTATGCCTCCTGCTGGTTGGCTTCAACCAATTGCTATCCCTACAGAGCCCTTCTTCCGTGTGGGCCTCGACCTCCTTGGTCCCTTTCCTATTTCTGTGAAAGCAAACAAATGGATTGCTGTAGCAACAGATTATGCCACGAGATATGTCATTACACGAGCGATGCCAACCAGCTGCTCTACAGATGTCGCCGACTTCCTACTATACGACGTCATCCTGCACCACGGCTCCCCTCGCCAGTTACTCACGGATCGCGGCCGCTACTTGCTCTCGAAGGTCGTAGATGATCTGCTCCGCTCCTGTTCTACAGAACACCAGCTCGCTACCGCATACCACCCTCAAACGAACGGCCTCACTGAACGACTCAATCGCACACTAACTGAAATGCTGGCCCTGTACGTTTCCGACGATCACCGCGACTCGGACGTTGTTTTACCGCACATCACTTTCGCATACAACTCGTCCCGTCACGATACTGCCGGATTCTCCCCATTTTACCTTTTGTATGGCCGCGACCCCACCTTGCCCTTCGACACGCTGCTACCTTCCGCAGTACAATCACCCAGCGCTGGTTACGCTCGCGATGTTATTGCCTTAGCCGCCCAGGCCCGAGAGGTCGCCCGTCATAGCCTCACAGTCTCGCAAGCTTCTCAAAAAAGACACTACGACCTTCGGCACCAAGACCACGATTTTTGACCTGGTTCCCTTGTCCTTCTCTGGACGCCTTCACGTCGCGTCGGCTTGTCGGAAAAACTACTTTCCCGTTAGTCTGGTCCATACCAGATCTTACGACAACTGTCCGACGTGACTGTGATGAGCAGGTTCTTTTGTCTAATATTTCTGGCGATTCTCTGAGGCGGAGCCTCCCAGAACCCAATTGGGGACAAAGCCGTTTGTTTGAAAAACACACAAACTTTTAATAAAACTAGAACGAAAAGAAAACCCTAAACCAAACACACAAAGATAACATGAAAACATGTAGCTAGAACGCTAATGATATGAGGCAAGTTCGGGCAGGCTGCGGGTGTGACTATGCACTACAGTCTCGACGCGGCGAAGCCGAGACGAGACGACGAGATAAGCGGTGTTGGTCTCACCAAAAGTCGTTGTGTCGGAACGTCATGCAGGCTGCCAGAGCGTGGCAGCTCTGGCTCGGTGAGAGAAGACAGGAGGCTCGGCAGCAGGGGTTGACGGCGGCGGCGTTCTGGCCGGGCAGCTGGTCGTAGAGCTCGGGCCCGTAGCCCGACAGCTCTCGTTCTGCCCACGGGCGCAGACGCTTGCCGGCCTCGGGCAGCTGTTTACGATCAGGAAGAGTGGCGACTCCCAGGAACGGGTTGGCAGGAGGCCCCGGCCGGGTGAAGTCCTGGTGGCTCGGGTCCGGAACCCGACGGCCGTCTTCAACTCCCGATCCGGTGGCCGACCTTGTCCTGGTGCCGCTTCTGGAACTCCTCCCCCTACTGCCAGCGCGGCTCCTTTTTCTGCTGCTCTGGTTGATTCGTCGATTTCTCATTGGCTGCTCGAGGCTCCGTGTTCCTTTGTGATTGGATTCGCTTTCTTTTGGTGTTTTTCTTGTGCCGCGTGTTCACGCGCCGGACGGTCTTCGGCGTCGTCGTTTTCGCCGCGGCGCGGTAGAGCGGCGCGTGCTCTCCTTGTCGTCTGCTTCTTGTTTGAATGTACCGTGAATGTACCGCTACTTGTCGCACACCACAACTATCACCGTCGCGCACCACACATCACAGTGACATACGAGATCCACCGAGTCGGTCAGCCTTCAGTGCCTCCCAACGTCACCAGCGATGTTGTTCACGTCGCCAGGCTCAAGCCCTATGTCCCCCCATTAAGCTACGCTCCATAACCTGCACCGGGACGGAGCTAACCCCACCGGGAGGGTGATGTTACGGTGAAGGGAAAGAAGAAGGTGACGCAAACGAGAGGAAGACGAAGACTCTGGTCGTTGCCTGAACGCCATATACTTCGCTTGTAGATATACATTCTTCTACACTCGTGGGCCTGCTTTCTTCCTGCAACAATATTTCCGCATATTGCCGCATTTCCACATCGTGTGGCAGAGACTGAGAAGCAGGGGAAGGAGATTTATCTTAGCACCGCGCGTCGACACTTACGCTCAGTAAAGTGCTAACGCCTGGGGACTCACGCAGCGTGTACTTCAACAGTGTATACGCGGCAATTTTGCTGGAGGTACGCGGTAAGCTCGACTTATGGAGGAGACCGCACTGGGCAGCAAGAACACCGCCACGCAATCGGAGCTGACTCCAGTTCACCGCACAAGCCGGTGAGCTGGAGATCGCTCCCGCAGCCGAAATGCCCTTCTTCGTTTCCCTGCCCGTCGGTATCGGTCGGTCCCAACACTACCCTCGGCGGGGAAAGCACGGTCCCTGGGCGCGATCGGAGATCTTTGTTCGAAAGACGTTCTGTTCAGTTGCTGCAACGTCACAAAGTGACAGTATGCAAAATTTGCGACAATGGGAAGGAGAGAGCAGCCAATCGGCAAGCGGTGACCTGCCCGGACGTTTGACTGCATCGTTTTTGGTGACGTCAAAATGACGACACGCTCCTGTCAATCATTTTGATTCCGAGCAGGTCGTCTGCTGGGAGCAGAACACGAAGAGAGATGTGAAGTTCGAACGATCATTCGCTCGCTATGAGACCGGCTTCGCATGGCCCGTCTGGTGGATTGGATTGGATCCAAACGGCGGGAGCGGCTACGGAATGGTTCACCGCTTGCCTATTAGCTGCTCTCTCCCTCCCTTCTCAAAAAATGTTGCATACCGCAAGTTCGTGACGTCGCAGCCACTGAACAGAACGCGTTTCGAGCGAAGATCTCCCATCACGCTCCTGGTTATTATTTTGGTCTCTGGCTCGCCTGCTCTTGTATATTGTACATTGCCTACAGTCTTTTTTTGTCAGTGCATCTATAGGCGCAGCTGTTGGTGCTTTCAGAATAGCACTTAGGGGCAAACACGTAAGGCAGAACGTTTCGGAGCCGGACCGTTACCTTTTACATGCAATAATGTGCCCGTTGTAGGACTTTTCCCGTCTTCGGCACTGTCTGTAATGTTGTAGGCACCTAAACTCGTCTCATAACTGAGAGCTGACCAAGGACTGGCGCTGCATATTTCCATTCTTGGACATAGAACAACATCTACCTTAGTTCAGAATACATGGCACCTGAGAATCATCGGCCTTATGACGGCTTCTACAAAACATCCCAGAAGGGCCAGTGCAAGGTATCAAATAAATATCTCGAGGTTACTTTCGTTCTATTCGTTTAATTAGAAACGTCATGATAATGTAAGTGTTTTTTGCACAATGTGAATTGTTCGAGTTAACGTAAGTCGTCTGCTGTCCTCCGAAAATATTCACCCCGGATTCATAGCGATGTTTACTGCGCTCTCTTTACGCTAACGTTCGTGTCACATTCAAACCGACCTTTTTTGATACATTAATTTGTATAGGTGTTTTTAAACATGAACTGTTATTTTTGAAAATAAGGCACGTGTATGGTTTTCACCTCGTGTTCGTATCTTCAAAATGCATATCGTGGTTTTCCTTGTTATGTGCCTCGTAAATTGTTTCAAGGCACTCTAGATGTCATTAAAGCATAAATTACATCGTATTTTCGATCGTTCATCATTTGCAGATTGCATTTTTTAGACTTCGCTAAAGCATTTGATAAGGTCTGTCATAAACTTTTACTCTATAAACTAAGTCAGCTGAACCTTGACACTAACATCCTGAAGTGGATTGAACGCTTCCTATCTAATCGCACTCAATTTGTAACCGCAAACGGCCATAACTCACCACTTCGAAGCGTAACTTCCGGTGTACCGCAAGGTTCAGTGCTCGCGCCTGTTTTGTTTCTCATTCATATTAATGACCTCCCTCCCTCTCTATCATATAACATTCACTTATTTGCTGATGATTGTGTTATCTTTCGTGAAATAACTAATGCAGAAGATCCTAACCACCTGCAGTCTGATCTAACTGCTGCAGCTAATTGGTGCAAAAATTGGTTAATGGAACTAAACGTTGGCAAATGTAAAGTGATGCGTGTATCCCGAATAACTGACAGCATGCATACATATTATCTAAATAATGTTCCCTTGGAAATGGTTAACTCTTACAGGCACCTAGGTGTGCATATCTCTGCTAACTTATCTTGGAATGTTCATAACCACTACGTACTTAGCAATGCTAACCGCATGGTTGGCTACCTGCGCCGTAACTTTTCAACTGCCCCTTCATCCATAAAAATGATTCTTTATACTACCCTTATACGTCCGAAACTAGAATATGCATGTGCTGTTTGGGATTCTGCCACTGATAAACTAATTAATTCATTAGAACTCGTTCAAAATAATTTAGTTCGTTTCATCTTACGTAATTACAATAGAACTGCAGGTGTGTCTGCCATGAAAATTAACCTTTCGCTTAGTCTACTTTCTTCTCGTCGCAAAATGACACGTTTAGTTCTTTTTCACAAGCTATATCATCCAGAGCACAGCACGGACTCGGGCTGACCCGAAAGCCCGAGCCCGGCCCGGTCCGTGAGCCGGGTCGGGCCGGGTAGGACAGTTTTTTCACGGGCTCGGGCCCGGCTCGGACTTTCTAGTGCTGTGCATGTAACGTGCAGCGAGTTAACCTCGCGCGTCTCGAATCTGAAAAATCTGTTGCCCCGGTGCAGCAGGAAGCTAGCAGTGCAACTCCTGTGTACTTCCCTTTTCTTCCGTCGTATTTTGCGCTGTTTGAACAGAATGTAAAATTCCAGAAAGACCGAAGTCGCCTCAAACCAAAGGACGCCTTGTATTGCTTACCTAAATCAATGTAATTAATGCTTTCAGCGCGGTGCAACCGCGTTCGCCACTTCCAGATTCTTTAAAGGCGAATTGGTAAAACGATGACTGGTAAATTAAGATAATTCGTCACGCGGCTGAAATATGGCACTGCGTCCATCTATGATTGCACGCATGTTCTCAACCGGCCACCTTACAGCAGCACATTACGTTGCACCATGGAGGAACGAGAAGCTTTCTTTCTCCATTTACTCCATCCATGCGCTGCGCTCAAGACCGGTCGTGGCTGCGCTTCGGCTAGAGTGCACTACAATACGGTTGAGGTGGGACGAGCGGCTGGGGCGGCGCATGCTTTGCAGTGACGCGCCTGACGTGGAAAAATACTGTGGCGGCGCTGCGATAGAAGTGTATTGGGCCCCATCAAGAACGCGCGGTTGGAAACTGCTGGCGATACTGCACGGCAGGGTCATTCCAACTAGTTTGTGCGCTGGTATTTGCGTTCAGACCACTGAAATGGTGCTCTTAATTGCATATGACATGTATTTATGCCTTAAGAATAGATTCCTTTCATTCTCTTCTTTATTTTAGCTTTTTTAATGCCGCTCGGCGGCCTTCTTCGTTCTCGGGCCGGGTTCGGGCAGGTTTCGAGTCAGGCCGGGCCGGGCTCGCGCCTAAGGTAAAGGGGTAGCGGGCCGCGCCGGGCGGGTAACGCAAATTATTTCCGGGCCCGGGCCGGCCCCGGTCACGCCATAAAACCTTCGGGCGGGCTCGGGCGCGCAGCCTAACGTAAACACGGGCCCGGGCCGGGCCCGTGCTGGAAAATTGGCCCGTGCAGTGCTATAATACCACCATTCAACACTCTTCAATGATTTCATTTTTCAGCCACAATACGTATCGCCTCGAATCGACCATCATTATAAGGTTGGTCTCGAATCATGTTACACTAAAACGTTTTTGCAATCATTTTCCCTTCAGTCATCCACGGAATGGAACCACCTTCCTGCTGAAATCGTATCCATTCACGATAACCAAAGGTTTCGAGCGGCTTTAGCTAACATTGTATAATCGAAGAATTTTTCCTACTATGTTTGTAACCTAAGTGCATTTTGTATTTACCATTTCACTATCGTACTTTGTTACCAATTTCTTGCGATGATTAAACCATAGCTAAAACTGTATAATCAGAAGCCTTTGTACTTGAACGTTCTAACTGTTTTTTATTATTGTTTTATGTTCATTTGCCCACTCCCCGCTTTAATACCTTTGGCCCTGAGGGTAATAATAAATAAATAAATTAGCTTTATTTGTCCGGTGATTTCTTGATCCCTCATTGAACAAAGGAAGTACAAATTTAAATGTCTAGCAACAATGTTCAGGACCCATTTTTGCGGTAAGAGAAACCGAATACTCTAAACAGACGAGCAAAAGAGTAACGTTAGCTGCCGCTTTAGCTGCCGGCGTACCTTCGACGCAGCTGATGACGCGTTACCATGGCCCGAACCACACACGTAGCCATAGAAGTCCGCGCAGGGGTCGACTGTCCTATTGAGCCTTGACTGCAGCAGGGACGCCAGAGCGAGGCAATGGGTGCTGTGGCACACTACATCTTGTTCCTTGCGGGGTTGGCCGAACATTTGGGTCGTGGACGTGCCAGCTTGCTCGATGCCGATGCGTGCAGCGGATGTTCGCCGATGGACAAGCTTGGTGGAGGAGAGATTAATGCGAACGACCACGGCCGGGCTGGTTTGATCAGTAGACATCGAGACCTGCACACATCCCCACGCCAATAATTCGTCAATACACTTTGGGCATGCCGGTAGTCTAACGTCCTCTGTAAGCGTCAAAATTATCAAACAGCACTGAAGGGAGTGCGTGTAGGGACCAGCGTCAAATCTATACGTAAGATTTCGAGATCTTAGAATACCTTATCTCGTTGAAAGCTTCTTCCTATTAGAGAAAGTAAACGTTTAATTAAATGTCACAGAAATCACTTGTTGAAGTGCTCGGTGTGTGAATAACGGTGGCGGCGGAGACTAAAGTCGAGCAAAGAGTACACAAGGCAATAAGTTGACTGCGCCTTCATAGGATTAGGTCACATCTGAAGCAGTTTGCATAATCATCGTTAAAATGTTGAGAAACTAGGACGCAGCAATGTTTGACCTTAATACCTCTACTGTGAGAATTTGTGTAACTATCTTGACGAAGACAACTTGTCATGGTGACAGGAGCGGAAGGTAAACCAAGGTTATTTTACACCAAAGCGCATGCGCAGGCTTTCAGGCTCGCCTCTTGCCGATTAGTACTTGTGGGCTTTACAATTTAACGACACAAACCTTAAGTGTTCCACCAATAATTACACGTGATAAAGTGTAGTTTCAGTTTCAGCTCGGAACAATAATCTAGAATTTCTTGGGCCATTCTTTGGAAACATAGGGTCTCGAGCGCACAGTAGGACGGACGCTGACAGCGAAGAAGCGTATTGGAGCTATGAATGGGGCTGACGTAGAGTGACGCTTGCCCTGCCTATCACCAACATCAAGCCAAAGAGCAATTCAGCCTTTCATCCAGCTTACCATAGCTGGTAATGAAAGGTGTCACAGGATTGTATCTAAATGCCCAAATCGAACCAGGCCCATTTTTATGTAGCTCGATTACAGGAAGAAACTCCTAGGTCTAAAGAATCGTGGACAACTGAAAAAGACTGGTATGTATGTGACAGAAAAGTACTCGAAAAAGTACGAGGCATGAGAGAAAAATTGTGGGAGTGTACCAGTGAAAATAGAGAACGATATGGACACGTCAAATTCAGTACATTTCCGCGTGGTGTAGTTCCAGTTTGCTTGCGCTTTATTTTGCGCGCCGCGGAGGATTCGGTGGCGAGAGACGAAGACGACGCAGAAGACGTGCTGCTCGATCGGAGCTGTTCTGCTGTGTGACCGGTTGTTGCGTGTGCTGTTATTACCGTGACAAATTGGTGGATGTGCTGGGTATCATCCTATGCCCTAATTTGACCTCCTGACGCTTCAAGTCCCTACCCTCATTCCCACGATTCCGGAGGAAAACCAGGCACTTCGCCACAGCCGCCGCTTCCAAGGACTACCTCCTGAATACGGCCAGTTCAGCTCAGTAAGAATGTCAACCACAGGGGCAAGTACGAGTCAGACGCAAGAGAGTGACACAGTCCAGTCCACTTCAACCAGAGTGTCGTCTATGCAGCGCGCATCCCGAAGTCATTTCATGGTGACGTGTTCGAGGACGTGGAGGACTGGCTTGAACACTTCAACCGAGTCACTGCAGTCAATGAATGGGATGACTCCAAGAAACTGCGCTACGTTTACTTTGCCCTTGAAGACTACGCTCGCACGTGGTTAGAGAATCATGAGGGCTCCATCACTAGCTGGCAAGAATTCCGACGACAGCTGTGCGAGACATACAACAGCCCCGAAAAGAAAGAAAAGGCCGAACAGGCTCTGCAAAGTCGGTTTCAGAAGCCAAATGAAAGCGTAACTATGTTTGTCGAAGACATGTCCCGCTTGTTCCAACGTGCTGATCCAGGTATGGCCGAGACAAAGAAAGTTCGCCTCTTAATGCGAGGGGTGAAAAGCCAACTCTTCGCTGGACTCATGCGCAACCCTCCAGCTACGGTTGCTGAGTTCAAAACTGAAGCGACGACAATGGAGCGAGCGCTGCAGCAACGATCCCAACAGTACGATCACCAAAGCACCATCGCCGCTATGTCATGTTTCACCGGCGGACATCATTTAGCAGCACTGCGAGAGCTTGTGCGAAGCGTTGTGCATGAAGAGCTTGAGGAAGTTCGCAAAACTGTTTGTCAACCAACCGTTACTGCGCTTGGTGACATCATTCGTGACAAAACCAGGACCGTGACCCAACCATTGGCACCAACGCGAGCGGAAGCTCCAATCCTAACATATGCCGAAGCCTTACGGAGCCCTCAACCATCTACAGTACAACGTTTGCCTTCCCCTGTTTCAGCTCTACCACGACAATTTCCCTCTACAAATGTAAACTCGTATGAATGCGTACGCCCGCGAGATATCACACGGAAATCAAACGTGTGGCGCACCTCGGATTATCGGCCACTTTGCTACCACTGCGGCGAAGCGGACCATCTGTATCGTCAATGCCCTTATCGGATCTTTCGTCGTACTGCGGGAATGCTGCAGGCAGCTTATCTTGGAAATGGACTTTCTTAGAGAATATGGCGCCATTATAAATCTTCGAGAGCTGTTGGTAACTTTTTCAGGCAACGCAAGCTCGCACGAATGCAAATCGCACAAGATAGCGTTGGGTGTCTCTCATGATTCTGTGACCGTACCACCTCGTTCAAATGTACTGGTTACCGTAGTGAACGAGAAGCACCAAACTGCCCTTGGAGTGTTTGAAACCAAGGTATCCATCCTCTTCTCTCGTCAAGCATGCGTCGCCCGCGGCCTCCTCGAACTGACCAAACAGCCTGCTGAAATCCTAATCACGAACTTCAGTCGCGAATACCAGCACTTCACGAGGCACGCTGTTGTCGCTTACTTCGAAGAAATCGGCGACGCGAGAACAAGCCTATCCTTTGCAGATCTTTCCTCCGTCCAACACGATGAGAAGCAGTTTACAATTCAACTCGATGTGAATTCTAAATTATCGGCTCAACAGCAAGATAGTCTTCGCTCTCTTTTGCTTTCCTTTAGCGACTGCTTTGCCACGACGTCAAAAATCAAGCCGGCAACCGCTGCGAAGCACAGAATTATAACCGAACCCGCCGAAAGATCCATCCGACAGCATGCTTACCGTGTGTCTCGAAGAGAACAAGACGCCATTCGTGAACAAGTCAAACAAATGCTTGCTGACGACATCATTCAGTCATCTACAAGCCCATGGGCGTCACCAGTGGTGCTAGTTAAAAAGAAAGACGGCACATTGCGTTCATCATCGCAAACTCAACAACGTCACAAAGAAAGACCAAGAAAGATCCGCTACCTAGCATCGACGACTCGCTGGACCGACTTCGACACTCCAGATATTTTTTATCAATGGATATCCGTACTGGTTATTGGCAAATCGAGGTCGATGACCGAGACCGGGAAAAGACCGCATTTATTACTCCTGATGGACTCTTTGAATTCAAGGTTCTTCCTTTTGGCCTGTGCTCAGCTCCTGCAACTTTTCAATGAATGATGGACACTGTTTTATCCGGTCTAAAGTGGCAAACGTGTCTTGTTTATTTGGACGACGTCGTCATTCTTTCGGAGACTTTTGAGCAGCATCTTCAGCGTCTTCGTACAGTGCTTGATGCGCTCCGAACAACAGGCCTGTCACTCAAGCCTGAAAATGCCACTTCGGTTACACGGAGCTGAAATTCCTTGGTCATGTCATAAGCTGCGATGGAATTCGCCCGGATCCTGAAAAAACGCGAGCTGTTGCAGCCTTCCCAACGCCTACGAAAAACGCGAGGTTCGCCGTTTTTTAGGACCTTGCGCGTATTAGCGTCGCTTCGTACCAAACTTTTCGAAAATAGCTGAGCCCTTGCATTATCTCACAAGAGACAGTGTCGCTTTCGTTTGGAACCCCGAGCAATATCGCGCTTTTTGTGACCTACAACAACGACTTCAAACTCCTCCAATCCTAGGTAACTTCGACGAAGATGCCGACACTGAAGTAAACACAGACGCAAGCGATGTCGGTCTCGACGCCGTCCTTGTGCAGCGGCAAGAATGTATAGAAAGAGTGATCGCCTACGCTAGTCGTACCTTGTCATCGGCCGAATCGAACTACTCGACTACAGAAAAAGAATGTCTAGCTGTTGTGCGGCCGATATCCAAGTTCCGACCATATTTGTACGGAAGACTTTTCAAAGTAGTCAGTGACCACCATTCGTTGTGTTGGCTTGCCGGTCTCAAAGACCCCTCAGGCCGCCTTGCTCGATGGAGTCTTCGCCTTCAGGAGTTCGACGTTACGGTTGTCTATAAGTCGGGACGCAAGCACACAGATGCCGACTGTCTGTCCCGCGCTCCTGTAGAAACGACTTCGCTTGAGCTAACTGAAGACGACAGTTTCCTCTGCGCCGTCACAGCGTCTGACTTGGCTCAGCATCAGCGGGATGACCTGGAGCTTCGCCCGCTCATCGACTACTTTGAGGGCCAACTTACGCAGTCACCACGGGCATTCCGCCGCATAATTTCGTGGTTTTTTCTCCGCAACAACGTCTTGTACAAGCAAAGCTTTGACTGCAACTCTCAAGCCGATCTTCTGGTGGTGCCATCTGCTATGCAGATAGAGATCCTGCATGCTTGTCACGACGAACCGTCTTCCGGCCATTTGGGGTTCACGCGCACTCTCACACGTATCCGCCACAAGTACTACTGGCCTAAACTATCCCGTACGGTTAAGCACTACGTGAAGACTTGCCGAGACTGACAGCGGCACAAGACGCTACCCATAAAACCAGCTGGCTTGTTACAACCTGTCGAACCACCTCGGGCACCCTTTCAACAAGTCGGAATGGACTTGCTTGGACCATTTCCTAAATTTTCGGCTGGCAATCGATGGATTATAGTTGCGACAGATTATCTCACTCGTTACTGTGAAACAAGACCACTTCAACGAGCTACTGCTAACGACGTCGCTAATTTCTTCATGCAGGCTATTGTCCTCCGCCATGGTGCACCAGTAGTGGTTATTACCGATAGAGGGACCGCTTTCACAGCCAAACTCCTGGAAGAAGTGATGAGTCTCAGCGGCACTGTTCATCGTCGGGCAACAACTTATCATCCACAGACGAACGGCTTAACCGAACGGCTCATGAAGACCATCGCTGACATGCTTTCAATGTATGTCGACGTGGATCACAAGAACTGGGACAGCGTCCTTCCTTTCGTAACCTTCGCCTATAATACCACCGTTCAAGAAACCACAGGATTTACCCCTTTCCGCTTGCTTCACGGCCGCGAGGTTGCCACAATGTTAGACGTAATGCTCCTGCCCGACGCCTTCGCATCTACCACAGTGAATGCTGCCCAATATGCTCAGTGTGCTGAGGACGCTCTTCAGCTAGCTCGCCTGCGCATTCGCTCTCAGCAACACTATGATGCTCACAGGTACAATCTCCGCCACAGAGAAGTTACCTACCACCCCGGCGACAAAGTATGGATCTGGAGTCCCGTCCGCCAGCGCGGGAGGTCGGAGAAACTTCTCCGGCGTTATTTCGAAGCTTATACCGGGTTCTTCAACGCCTCAATGACGTCAACTACACAGTTGTTCCAGAGAGCACCTGGCGAAGCTCCCGCCGTACACCACAACCGGACATCGTCCACGTGGCTACGATGAAGCTATATTACGCACACTGACCACCTACCTTCCCTACTTCCAAAGCATCGAGCCGATGCTTTTCAAGTGGGCGAATATAATGACACGTCAATTCAGTACATTTCCGCGTGGTGCAGTTCCAGTTTGCTTGCGCTTTATTTTGCGCGCCGCGGAGGATTCGGTGGCGAAAGACGAAGACGACGAAGAAGACGTGCTGCTCGTTAGGAACTGTTCTGCTGTGTGACCGGTAGTTGCGTGTGCTGTTATTACCTTGACAATATGATCGGGTAAACATGTTCACGACGAGGTATAAGTCAATGGAACTTTGTACGCCTGGGATTAGGCCGCGAATGATAAGATTCTCATGTCTAAAAATGCAAAAACAAAACGACTTCCTGAGTGTTCTTCACTGAAACTTATGAATGTAAACTGTAGGAGTGTCGGGCACAAGGGATTTGCACTTATCTGCAATCCGCGACCCTGACTTATAGCACTCACCGAAAGAAGGCTCTATGATGGTATCTTTGACAACGAATGTATGCCTCCCCAGCTTGGTGTACGCAGATGCGATAGCAATTCCAGGGGTGGGGGTAGACCTGTTGTTTAGGAAGGGTATTTAAGTTGTAGGCATTGCTGAGCCGCCTGGAGTCGAGGCCATGTTTCGTAAGGTGTTTAGACCACCGGGGCAAGGTGGGAAGTGTTGGAAGAACTGAAAAAGTTTATAGCTTTTATTACGTCGCATGACACTAAACTGATATTTTGTGGTGATTTGATTTGTCGGGCATTGGCTGGAGTACTTTCACAGCTGCTAGTAACGATGTTGTCAACAATGAAGAACTTATTGACACTGTGTTTTGTTTTAACCTAAGAGAACTAGTTCATGAATACACGCGTGCGTATATGATGAGCCTAATTCTATTCTTCATCTGGTTTTTGTGCAAAGTAACATCCCAAGCACCATTGAATGTGATGTAGTTTATGGGATATCGGATCACAGAGCGGTATTTGTGAAGTTCTCTTTTTTTAAAACGAAAAACTTAAGGATACACATTTTCGTGACTTCTCAAAAGCTGATGATGTGCCTGTAGTGACAGATTAGAATCTTCTTATGACGATTTCTTTGACAGTGCTGGTACGTGCGATGCCGATTCTCTGTGGTTTAAGAATACAGTTTATGCTTGCATACAGCTATTTGTACCACTTATTACTTAAAAGCTAGCATGTCTAATCCTTGGCTCATAAGAGATATCAAAGTTTATGCTTGCGTAAAGGTATTTGTACCACTTGGAACTAAAAAAAGCTATCATGTCCAATCCTTGGAGCACAAGAGATATCATTCACTTGAAGAGAAAAGTGAGACGCAAATAAGAAGGGGGAGGGGGGGGGAGGAGCTCTAATCCAAGCTGTGAAGCTGGTTGGCCAACGAAGCTGTGGTATCACCTGATCCGATAGACCAATGTCACATAACGAAGTCCAGAAGAGCCTGAGCACAGCGCCGTCGTGCATATTGACGTTGCTGTTCCCATCTCCGCTCATCGTGTTCACGCTACTGTTCGGGAGCCCTAACTACGCGTGGTCTTTTCATAGCGCTATCAGTACACAAATGAGATCAGTTGCTACGCGGGGGGCCAATAGATCCCGAAAGGGGGCCCAATAGAGATTTCACTAGTTGTCTCTGGGCGCCTCTTGTCCAACCACAGACGACGTTGTTGAAGAACATCCGCCACGGCTGTGGGTGAAAAGTGCTGCCGCCGGGTTGCCGCGCGACTGGCCGCTCGGGGAACTTTGCATGTATTCGCGGGCTTGTTTCACGCTCGCAAAACACTTTTATGTAGCGTATATTGAGCAACAGAATGCTGCACAGTAAATTTTTGATGTTGCTCTGCAATTGTCTCATTCTTGCTTTTATTCAAATTATTATAATTGAGAAGTTGCTGAACAAATTAAGCAACTTATGATTAAGCGGAATGCAAAAAATATTCTGAATATCTCCAAGCGATGGCAAACCATATTACCTTGGTTCAGTCCAGCTACGTAGCATCTGCATATTTTAAAAGTTTGGCCCAAGTTAAGTGAAACACCCTGCATAACCCCGAAGCACTGCTTCGGACGCTCGCGTTGTTCACAGCCGGTCGCTCGCCCACTCGACAAGTATTACATGGTAGGCTGCTATTACTAACCAAACTATTTTATTTCGTGAAAAATACTTCGCCCAATCTATCTACAAATCACAATTTGAACGCTTGTCAAAGTAAACAGCACAACCTATTCCGTACAGGAACGGCACTCACGCTGTTAGGATCGTCACATTTCACATCTACTAACTGCTGCTAAATACAGCTTAGAACTACAGTGCAGAATACTGCAAAGGTCACATTAGCGAAACCAATTTTCACAAATACCCAACTTATCTTCGAGCCTGATTGCAGGCTAAAACACACGCACATATTGCGCTGGGTGCTCCGTCGGCCTTAACCCGCAGAAACTCCGGCCACGATGACTTTATCACTTCAGTACGTATCGCAGGACCATTTCCCACGTAGAAGACGAAAAATCAAACTAAATGGAGTACGCGAACGCGATAACAAGACATTGCCGCCGAGCGTATACCTGGCGTACAAGATGGAGCGCTCGCTCAAGCGAACATACTGACTGCCCATAGATGGCGTCTCTGTCTACGCAATATGCTGAAGCAAATATTCATATTCATACTCGTACCGCAGCAAATATTCGGAACTAGATGAGGCATGTGTATGCTGCAGCAAAAATCTGGAGACCACTCAGCACATCCTAAAACAATGCGAAGGGATTCACCCCGTGAGAACAGTAGGTAACCTGCACCTTCCAGATGATCTTCGGTTTAAAATGGACGAAACTATCAACCGGTGAACAGTCGACATAAGTAACAGTATTGATGTAAAAAAAATCAGGGAAGAGACTGATACGACAGGATCTCTACAGTCATAGGTAGCGGTACAAGGTAGATTTGGAAGGAAAAACAAAACAAGAGAAATGTTAAGGATATGTATTCAAAAATGCTCGATAAAAAACATGCGTACAATACCTGATTAAATCAAGCAAGCTAGGTGACTATATGTCGCTGCCCCATATCAAAGGGGATGCCATTAAATCATCATCATTAAATATGGCGCCCACGAAAAAAAAAAAAAGCTGCGGCCAGTTCCACTCACTGAAAACTATTGGAACAGCGGAGCTGTTCTTTGCGTTTTCACGGACTGGAACACGGGCCCTCGCTTTATTTTAAGTGTGCGTTGTACCTTATTCGTTATTGGGGCGTTCCGTTTGCGTTGCTTGATCTTGCCTGGCCATTGAAGCTTGCCGGGAGTTGCGTGAGCTCCTGACGCCGTTGTCGCCGCTTGCACCTCATGACCACGGCTTTGTGATTGATGTGGTATACAGCGAGAGGCGCACCTCTCGGCTGCAGGACAGTCACGTTCGCGAAGACCAAGTCAACGCAGGTGCCCCTAATCGTAGTTGGCTGTTGGCCCCACGCATTGCTAAAATATGTTAATCGAAACTTCGCACGCATGTACTGCACAATCCAGTTCTCCCGTAAAATGTTGATGTTGAAATGCCCTACAACTCTTGGCGCCCTACGGAAGATTCCGTCGCATAAAGACGTTAGCCGTAACGGCCGTGACGGCACACTTCGGGTATGGCCCTGCGACGGAGGGCCCGTTCTCGCGCAAGCTCTCGCTGGCGCTCACGTCGGGCGGCTTATACCTCATCGAGCCTATCACTGACCTACTTTTCGCAAACGCTCATTGGCAGCATGACTCATTCACCCCTTTCTCGGCGCGGCGCAGCTGCCTGTCTCACTATCGCCCCTCTCGCTCCCAGCTGACGTGACCAGCGTGATGCCAAATAATACGACGGCACAGGGTCGGCAAACCTGTTAAAAAAAAAAAACTATACCTGGCATACAAAACATACAAGGCAGTATGTCGAAGGCTCATAGATGGCGCCACTGCCTACGCACTATGGCGGCGCCCACAAAAGAAAATGTCTCTACGAAGAGCTATGGTAGCTCGCAACACATGATCGGGAGCTTGAGTATTTTGATGGGATATGACTGGTCAGGGATACAAATAATTCCAATAAATAAGCATATGACACGCTGAAATGAATTAACTCTTGAGTGTATTCGGAAAAACATCATAAGATTTATATAATTATGACCACCATTTCTCACAGACATCACATGCTGGAAAGCTGCTACTAAAACCTCTGGCCCATAGACGTATTTGTGACCGTGTTGTTCGGCTACACATAATTGCTCATGAGAAAACTTACGTCAATGGACCCATTGTTTTCACTAACCCTTCTTCTCGGCCCACCAAAAGAAGTCATCGTCTCAACATTTTACTTTTGAATTCATCTATTGATTGTTTTAGGTTTTTCCTTTTTTCCACTCACAATTGGCGATTTCGAATGGCATTGAGGGGTCCTTGCGCGAGTTAACGAGTGATGAATTTGCCGACCTATCGCCTAATTATGTTCATTATCCAACCAGCTCTTCCTGATAGTGTGGGCGTTTATTACGCACGTCTTCTTCATCTGTATATTATCATCATCATCTTTCGTTGCACGATCCTCATCTTCAGTTATGTGTGATCATCATCATCATCGAGTGTGTGCTTTTGCTGGTTCGCTCCTAAGTACTCGGGCCGAATAAACGTCGTGCCAACAGAGACGTCATAAGTGGTGGAGGTGCTGGGTATCATCGATCAGGACACGGGCAGAGCAAAGAGCGGAAGGTCGAACAGGGTCTCCTTGGGCTGCAACTAGCGTCGGTCCATCGTATGGCGTCGTGACTTTCCTTAGACGGGAACATAAATCAGCGTGAATAACAGAAATTGTCGCACCTGTGTCCACCAAAGCATCGACGGGCACTTCTTGGACAAACACCGAGAGCATATTGGACGGGCGCGCTGGAGGAATATCAGTCCTGGTGCCGTATGCAGTTTGTCCACCCAAAACTGCATATTGTTTGTTTTCTTTTTGCCCCTACAACGTATTCTTCAATTGATTGAAATATGTATGCACTCACTCCTGCAATATCTTGCTATGCAAGACGGCAGTATATGTAAATAAATATGAAATAAACTCGCTTTGGCGATACAAATGTGCTAAAAGACTGCTTACGAAATTTACACGCATCTTTCGGAGCTTTTGAGGCCGATAGGACATGCGTCGACCTAAATGAGCGAGAGCCACTAGTACGGATAAATATATAAGAGGTTGAATGTTTAAAAACTATTTTTTGCGCTAAATGTTCATTAACAGGTGGAGCTAAAGATAAGTGCATTCAAAACTCATGTAAGACGCATTCATTCGTTCTCATGTTTATAATGGTAATTATGCTAAGAATCCGATAGTGCTGCAGCCCAGCTATCCCTGTTTAACCTTGCCTCAATGAGAAACACTGTTACCGAAGAAGTCGGAATGAGACGAAGTGTCGCTCACGTTCCAGTCGCTGCCCTTGCTGATAAGCAACAGTGGAATGGCGATGATCGGGATCGCCAAGATGATGCTCATGACCCCGAAGAAGCAAAACTTGTCTCCTACTATACCGCTTTCAGCTGGATTGCTGCTATGGAAGTCCGGACCTGGCTGCATTTGCTGTAAGTTAGGCGGTGAAAGCTCAACAATAGCTGTCGCCGCTCGTGGTGACTCGGGGACTCCGCCTCCAGGCTTCGCTGCGTCGGCCGGCGGAATGGGCTGATCAGGGCGTGTTGGCGAAAGTTTTCCAGAAACGGTTTGCGGCGGGACGTTTGTCTGTGGATCCGTCTTGACATTCGCGGCTTCACTCTTCGGCGGCGAGGGATGCTTGGCATCAGTCTTTGCGGGTGGGGGTTGTTGAGAATCGGCTTTTGTCGGTTCGGGCTGTTGAGAACCAGACTTTGGAGGACTGCCGCCCGCCTTTTTCTCACCGGAACGTGGCTCGGACGGCTTCGCTGAGTCGGGACCTGGCGTACCCGTCTTCGGCGGGTCGCCTTTTGTCGCAGCAGACTTTGCCCCGTCAGGCTGCGACTTTTCGCCAGCTTTGTCACTCTCAGGTCCAGCCGGAGCACCCGAGGTAGGCGGAGCGGCAGTTCTGCGATAAAAAAGTAAACGCGAGTGTTTTGGGCAATGACATTATTCTTGTCGTATGCTACAAACGAGGAGCAAAACAGTGAAATGCCTTGTTAGGCCAGAACGCATGTCCAGACAAAACGTGTCTTCGTATCTCCATCCGCGCCCATAGCCGAGAATATGAGCTATTCGGTAGTTCATGCATGGGGAAAACGGGGCTGAAAAAGCTTCTTGCACTTCGTTTTACATGCACAAGATCTCTTTGGGCATTGTTAGAGACAGAGAAGTGCGGCGCCTAGATCACATGTTGAGTATGAAGTAACAAACTGCATCACGCACCGAAAGGACCTTAAATTTCAAGCGAGAGCTCCCTGCCTCTTCTTGTGGGTGGGGCCACGCTTCCTGCTGGAAATTCAACGTCACACGAACCAACGCCTCCACGTCAGACGCACTGCCTGCAACAGCGCCAATTATGGTGCGTGACTTCGATAAATCTAAGGAGGTTTAAGAAAAATCTGGAGTGGAGGTGATGCCCTGAAGGTGAAGCCGGTCAGCGCCATCTTACCAGGGGAGTCGATTAACGGTAGCATGTGCCGGAGAAGAGGAATGGTTTTGTTTTCGCTTCCAGCGGTTTTAACACGGCCAATTTCGCCATTCAGATGATTCTTGATGTGTCTGTGTCCCTGATTTCAGGATAAAACTAACTTATTGACAACTTGTATGAGCGATTGTGATATGATGAATAAGCCAACCGTAATATTGTAACCCGGAACAACAAGGCTTTATTTTTCAATCAGTCATGAATTTATTAGAACAGAATAAGAGCAGTTGAACTGCCCCTTCCTGGTTCAGCTCGCTTTTAGATATGAAATAGCTATGTAAGGTAGTAAGGTGTAGCCTAAAACAGCTTGCAGGCGTTTGGACCAGAGACTTGTCCATGTTTCCCTTCTGCATTTGCGACTGCGGCAACACTGCAAGCGGCCACCTCTCACGAGCCCTGTGTGGGAGGTCGCGAAATCTAGGTTTTGATGACGCGGTGGAGCGAGCGGCAGTACGAAACATTCGGTCACTGCTACCGGCACTCCTCATAAGGACAGCTTTGTGTCAGCGAGTTCTCGTGGTTACAGAGAGATCTGTTTATGTCTGTGTGTACGCACGTGACGCCAGGCTTTTTCACTTAGTTAGCCAATGTTTACATTATTGACACAACTAATAAAACTAGGAACCTCAGTGTACTTTCCAATACTGTGTCATCATTACTAATGCTTGGCCTTCCGGTTGAAACCGTGTTGTTGTTCTTTAGCTTGACTTTTAGACCTCAACTCTTCTTAGCAAAAATGATGGTTGCTATTATTTAATCCAATAATTATTTAATTAATTCAGATTAGAGCAACCATATTGGCGATTTCAATATGGCATGGATCACTCCTTGGCCAATCCTCTACAGTGGGCTCGTGCTATACTCACTATGGAGAATATGACTAAGTGGGTACGAAGTTGCCCTGTGCCTATCAGGTTCCTGTAAAAAAACTTGGTGTCAGCAGCTACTGCTGTTTCGAGATTGCACTGATTACTGTCCGAGACTAAAGACTCCTTGCGAACATTGATACGATTGTTAAAAGAATTGCTCTTACCGAAACGTACCCAGACAAAGAAAGACAATACGAGCGCTCGACTTGTCTATAATTCTCCGTTTATGTGTCAACCTGTGCATCTGTTATAAAAGCTATCTTTAGCAGCCAGCTGAGCAATACATACTTATGGATAAGGTGCCGCCGTCCCTGCGGCAGACGCTAGAGAGGCGGCGCGGTCGTAACACAGCACCCGAAAACGTGAAACATTAGAGCGAGTCCTTTCCCTTATTGACGGATGGAGGGCAGCAAGTGGAGCGGCTTTCGAAGTACTGGTTGAAAAAAAAAAACGCAGACTCGTCAACCCAAAAACAAGAAAAAAAAAACGAAATTGTTATTGGCGTTTCGGCGCCCAATACAGGTGCCCTGTTCAAAATGAAAGAGATGCACGGCGGTCTTTATTATATACATGCCGAATGTAATTGTGTGTGACAATCTGCTGCGTACTCTGTCGGAACACCAAGAACCTGTTTATGCAACGTAGATAAATTCGTTCCGGATGCACCCGCCATGGTTGCTTAGTGGGCTGCTAAGCAAGAGGTCGCGGGATCGAATGCCGGCTCTGGCATTGCGATGGGGGCGAAATGAGAAAACACCCGGGTACCTAGATTTAGGTGCACGTTGAAGAACCCCAAGTGATCCAAGTTATTCCGGAGTCCTCCCCTACGGCGCGGCGCGCCTCATAATCAGATCGTGGTTTTGGTACATAAAACCCTAATATTTTTTTTTGTTTGTGATCCATCAGCCACCGTGTAAAAGCTAAGTTTTATGCCGCAGACGAGTCAAAGAGTTCTTTGTTATACATTCACTCGACAGTCATCGTGAAATTCGTTCTGCGCCTCACAAACGTTATTGTGAGCGGCATTGATGTAGCTCATTCCATCACGTTGTTCAAGGTATGCGATAAGCCAGTCATTACAGAGTTTTGGATTACGACACGCAAACCGCACCCAAGTGCTGGGGGACACAAACCACTGAATGTACAAAAGAACCTCAAGCCAGCGCAAAAGAGTGCGATTGCGATCCCCCAACGCTGGGGTGCGGCTTGCGTCGCCCTAATCTAAAACTCTCTATTGTGTTAGCGGTGCTACGTTTAGAAATACCAGCAGCCCCTACTACGAATTGAGGAGGGAATTATGGATTCTTTGTCGTTACAAACTAAAAAATCCCGGCGAGATAAGTAAAAATAAATTCATCGCTTACGTAGGAGGTGTGCTGACCTTTTCAGCCATTGCTTCTTCTGCTTCGTCTTCTATGTGATGTTCCCGTGAGCACGCCGATCAAAATTGCCTAACGTTCGAAAATTACTGCATTAAAACAGAAAAAAAAGCTGACATTTTTTTTCTTTTACGTAGCTTTTGCACCTTGTTAAGTTCTACTAGTGATAAGTTTTGGAAGGAATAAAATTTCAATGGCAGGATACTGGCTTGCATCACCATGAAAAAGAATATGTTTGTTATTTTACAACTTAAAACAGGAAGTAATGCTTCTCATACTCGAAGGCTGGCGAATGAGGGGAGAGAGTGTGAGAAAAAACATGTTCGGCCCTTACACCCTGTGGAGATGGTTGACCAGCGAAGCTGGAAAGGGCGATCACGGTTTTCATCTTAAGGTTGATCACGCGGGTATATTAAAGTGTTTCTGAACTCTGTTACGTAATTATGACTCGCTTTACGCGCCCCTTTATGCCGAATACGTTTGGCGCTGTTGGCACTGCGGCGGTGGGCACACACCCGACGCTGTTCGCGGCGCCGTTCATCGTACGCGAGCTGCTCCTCGGGAGAAAGCAGGAGACGCGGCTGCACCATTGCGATGTCAGAGAGAGAATGACGCGCGCCGGCACCGCTGCGAGAGAGGAACGACGTCACCAACCGCGCAGCCAATTGCGCGCCATATGTTCTCTCTCCCCTTTCTCCCTCACACTTGGCGCGTGCGCACTCCCCGCGGGCTGTAGAAACGATAAAAGACGGGGGGGTTAACCAGGACTGAGCCCGGTTGGCAATCCTGCACTCCGGGACGGGAAAAGGGGTAGGAAAGATCAAGAGAAGAGAAAGTCCGCAGTGGATATCAGCGCCGTAGTAATAGTTCCCTGCTCTATATCACAGACAGTCCTCAGTCTGGATCATAGACTGTCACTCAATCCAGCAGCCCTTAAAAATCGCAGCAGCGCTTTTGTGGCCTTTCGCAGCTGTGATATGCCAGAGCATGGTCCCAGGATTTTATCCAAGGTGAATTGTTTTCTATCCAACTGATTTAGAGTTTTGTAGAGGTCATGTCTTTCACATTCAAAAGATGGGCAGTAGCACAGGAGGTGTTCGATAGCCACCTCCTCGACACCGCAGGCATTGCACTCGGCGCTATCAACTATCCTAATTAAACATGTATATGCATTGGCGAATGTAACACCAAGCCGTAAGTGGCGCAGCATTATCTCCTCTCTTCGCGGAAGCCCAGGTCACAGCCACAGTTACATAGATGGGTCGAGAGAATGCAATCGATGGTGAGTGAATTCAGGTGTGTGCCACTTCTCCAATGTCATACGGTGCGCTAGCTTGCTTAGGTGCACGGCAAATGAGCAACAGCGCACTGAAAACGAAGGCGACAGAAGACGTGGACACAACACAGTGCAGTAGCGCACCCAGGATCTCTGCCAGGGGGGGGGGGGGGGGGGGGTTGACAGTTTGCCTTAGTTGGCCAATGCCATCTAAACAGCACTAATTTCAATTTCTTCACGGAAATTGTCAAAAAATGCGCTTTTTGCGCAAGTTTGCGAGTGTGCATACGATTACGCGTCTTACATCTTAGTTGCAGTACCCCAAAAAGGGGGGGTTAACTCGGCCCCGGGGGGGGGGGGGGGGGGGCTTACAACCCCCGCACCCCCCCCCCCCCTCCCGTCGGTGCGCCACTGACACAGTGCTTGATTATAAGCACCTGGTCTTTCCTTGGCGTATCGAATCTTGTAACACAAAGGTGCTTGAGGTTTCTCTCACGAAATTACGTTGCCTCATTCCCTGCCTGAATTTCTACTTACACAGGTACGGTTTGGACCCCCCCCCCCCCTCCTCTCTGCTCGTTTTGTAATGAGGAAGGGAGAAAACATCACTTTCTTCTTTCTTGTTGCCGCTTTACCGCAGCAAGAAAAACATTACCGGAAATAGCTTTTCGAAGACTTGGCCTGGACTTAACAGAAGCTGCCATTCCTTCGTTTGGGGCGTCCACTTTGGGATTTAGCCACAGGGATGCTTGCTCTGCAGCCCAAACTTTTCTTACAGAACCCAACCGAATGCCACAGTAAATTCTATCTTTCCTTTTTTGTGTACTTTTAAATTATTATTATTCGTTGAATCTCACTTTCTTAATTTTAATAGATAAATTCTACGCTATACAGCGCTAATTAAAATACATTCGGAAATTTATGCTTCATATTAAACTGGAAAGATCCACCGATTCCTTGGCCGATCCCCCATCGTGGCTGGGACCCACATACGAGATAGGCAACAACAACAACAACAACAACAACAACAACAACAACAACAACAAGAGTGCTTGTGTTGTATCCACATCATCCTTCCTCTCCGTTTTCCATGCAACCTTGCTCCTTTGCTGTGAATCAATACCAACTCGCCCGGTTTTCCATTCTCTTGCTTGAGTGTTAGGCTGCGGCCGTCCTCCATAAAGATAGTTAATAATAAAAATCCGACGTCACCTAAGCACGTCTTGTGAGTTGTGAATGCCATAGCATTAGTGTCCAATTGAACGCCGCTGAGGGGTCCTTTGAGTTTTCCGCTGCAACTAATGTACGATAGCGGAACGTGCTGCCCGAGCCAGCAAAGACGCAGCTGACTGCGGTGCCAACGCCGCCTGCCACCAATGTCCTGCGCTACGAGAGACTGGTGAAGCAGCAGCGGCCCCCCAAGGCCGGCACGCGCGTGCAGCACCTAAGCCTAGTGGGGTTGAGAGAGAGAGAGAAATAGGCGCCGACTATGGGGGGGGGGGGGGGGGGGCTTCGGGGCTCGAGCCCCCTCCGGAGTCTGCCCCCCCCCCCCCCCCCCCCCGCTCCTAGAATACCATTACCAGAGTTCTGTTACTCAAACCGTTTACGGTTTATTTTGAGTTGCCTCTAGATTTTCCCTTAGACTGTTTTGTGGCTCAAAGCGAACTGTATCATTGTTGATGCGGACGTGCCCGGCTTGTATTCATAATTTCGCTTTCTTTCTGAAAATTCTGGTAATAGGAAAACAAGCGAATTAGAAGCAACAACGGTGGCTCCCTCATCCGTATTTTTTCACTTCAACATGTTGTTTTAATTTCCAGTGTGAACACCATGCACAGACACATTATATTTCAATGTGTACACAGGTTAAAATTTATTATATTTTGAAAGACAAATAGGTAGCCAAATAACAATTATTTCTAATGATACGGCTAGCCTGTGTCTAGAGAATCAATATATTGCTGTATGCTCAACTCACTACAAATTGCTTTGCGCACTTTTTTGACTCTGAAAAAGACCTGCAGACTTTAGTGACCCCTTCAGCAGAGTCGTTTATCAACGGTGTGTGAAATTCACGTGAATTATACGTGTTCTCAGCATTGCTTCTCTTTCCAGTAGGTAATGCTAGCAACTCATGAAAAAAAAACTTATAATGATTTACAACATTTATTCGGGATGGAAACATCGCAACGTGCATGCAGAGACCATAAATATTTATAATTAACTTAGTAACCGAAGTGAGGCCAAGCCGGATTCACTCGAAATCAGAATCAATAGCAGTCATGCGCAGCAAAGCTTCTGCTAGGACTCAGAAAAAAAAAAAGAGGCTGCAGTTTTGCCGGATAGGTGAAGCAGTATTAATGATAGCGAAGCATAAGACAATTACACAAAAAAGATTCTTCCCGTATAAATCCGTGTAAGAGCCGCACCTCTAACTTGAAAGCAAATATATATATATATTTTTTAATCCAACCAAAAAGCAATCGCGTTCAACGCGATTCCGATCGCTATACACTGCGAAATTTCTCGCGCAGCGTACTTTCGCGCGTTGCAACTATAAAATAAAGGTCGGTTATAACTAACAAAGGTCGGTTAGCCTTACAAGGGACCGGGCCATTTTATCAAAGACGCCTCTCCTGTCTTTGATAAAATGGCCCGGTCCCTTGTAAGGCTCGTCTAAATGGCGGCAAAAAAGTGCGGCCATCACACGAGTATATACGTTGGCAATATCGCCTACATGAATTGTAGTAACATTTATTCCCTAATTAAAATAATAAACATCATGCAATGCACGGACCATGTAAACCTGTAAATATCCCGCTGGATGACCACGAGCAGTCGCTATCACAACGCTGGCATTATGTTGAACGCCGGCAGCGGGGCCGAACAGTTCGTACAGCCATGCGATTCACCGTGACTCCGAAAATTAGATTCATCATCATCATCTGCATATTTTTATGTCCACTACAGGACGGCTTCTGTCAGCGATCTCCAATTACCCCTGTCTCATAACTTAGGCTATGCGATCTGCAACACTTGGGGCGCGGAAAAACATTCCAAGAAGGAAGACAGCACGCATGAAGTTAGCAGCCATCCCTGCTCTCCCTTTATCATTGAACCCCTCAATGATTACCAGCAATTGGATACGCCACGTGGGCCGCGTAAGCGTAAACCCCGCACAGTCATTCGCACCTGCGGCAAGGCTATATACATGAGGAGACGCGTGCTCTCCTCCCCATGTGTGCATTTGATCACATGACCTCCAACTAACCCGAATATTGAGCGCGTGGGAAGATAATGTCCATCAAGTGTTACGGCTCAGCGTTATGGGCTTTTTCTCGCACCCGTAGTGTATAGGTCGCTCACTCATATGACTTTTGGACTTTATACGGAATATCACAATGACGACGACAGCGAACATTTGCCTGGAGTGTCGATACAATTGCTGTCGCAATAAAAGGATATATATAAAAAACAGGCGTCGGAGCTCGCTTTTCCATGGCTGCGGACGTTGCAATGTGCACCGGCTACAAACACAGCATGAGCACCAACGACAAACCAATAGTAGGCGCCTCGCTTATCGGTACTTCGCCAGAACCCGTCTGACGCTGAAAAGGAAGCGTATTGTCACCAGGCGCGGATCCAGGGGGGATGTCCGGATGTCCTGACCCCCCCGCTCAGATTTCTTCATCGCCCCCTCACTGACAGGTGGATGGCCCTGTCGCAAAAAAAAAAAAAAAATGTGACCACCAACATTCTTCAAAAGTATTTTTCGCGAGTACCAGTGGTATCAGCCATGTAGAAGTAAAGCTAGCTCGCTCAAAAGCTTAGTTGTATTCCGTAGGAATGTGGTGTCGGGAAGTTGCCGTAGTTATTTTTTCTAATGAACACCTTGGACCTCCTGGTGCCTGCCGTGCCTTACTCGTCCTGTCGGTGGCGTCGAATGAACAAGGGGACGTCCCTTTTGCCAAGCACGCCAAGGTCCGCTCGAGCGCCTTCGGGCCTGATTAACTTAACTTCGATGGAGGCAGCAACCTCCATCGGTTGCTGCCTTTAGTTTCCCGGGTAAGGGCTCGGAGATCGGCCCCGGGTGGGACCGGTCTACTGACGGCGATGCGGCGAGATGTAGCGGCCCGGTGACGGCGAGCGTGAGGGTCGTCGTGGTTGCCACTGGGCTCCGGCGAGGTAGTCGGCGATGTCACGCGGTCGCTCGCCAAGCTGTGGACGTGGTGCGTTGACGGCGAACCCTCGTAGGCCCATCTCGCGGTATGGGCATCGGCGGTAGACATGGCCGGCTTCCCCGCAGTGATAGCAGAGCGGGCGGTGGTCGGGGGTGCGCCAAATGTCTGTCTTCCTTTGGTAGCTGCGCTGGGCGACGGGCGAGCGTGCTGGCGGCGGCGGCGGTGGACGACGGAATTGCGGCGTTACGGGGCCCTCGCGCGAGCGCGGAGGGGGGCCTTGACGACGGGCGACGGCGGCGTAGGTCAGCGCTTCCGGCTGGGGTTGCGGTGATTCGGGAAGTCCTAGCGATTGCTGGATTTCCTCCCGCACTATATCGGCGATGGAAGCAACTTGAGGCTGCGGCGAGGGTAGCAACTTCTGCAGCTCTTCGCGTACTATCGCCCTGATGGTGTCTCGTAGGTCGTCGGAGAGTCCTTGGACTTCGGCGTACTGTGGCGTCGAACGGCGATTGTATTGCCGGTTGCGCATGTCCAGTGCTTTCTCGATCGTCGTAGCCTCCGAGAGAAAGTCTTGGACTGTCGTTGGTGGATTCCGCACAAGTCCGGCGAATAGCTCCTGCTTAACTCCCCGCATGAGCATGCGAACTTTCTTGTCTTCTGGCATAGCGGGGCCGGCGTGCCGGAATAATCGAGTCATTTCTTCAGTGTACATACCAATGCTCTCATTCGGGAGCTGTACACGGTTTTCCAGCAAGGCTGCAGCTCTTTCTTTACGGACGACGCTAGTGAAGCTGTCCAGGAATGCGGCTCGGAAGAGGTCCCATGTTGTTAGTGCACGCTCCCTATTCTCGAACCAGGTTCTGGCGCCGTCTTCAAGCGAGAAGTAAACATGGCGCAGCTTGTCGTCGCAGTCCCACTTGTTGAACGTAGCGACCCGGTCGTATGCCTCCAGCCAGCTTTCGGGGTCTTCACATGGTGAACCGCGGAAAGTCGGCGGCTCCCTGGGTTGTTGCATCACGATTGCAGATGTTGGCGCAGGGGCTGTCATGGTAGGTGCTGCCGAGGTCGTGACTTTTGTCCTCTTGGTCTTCTCGGGAAGAGGTCCGTATTCCGGGGGTTGGTTTTGTAGCCTGAGGCTAGCTCGATGCTCCGGGACAACTTTGGTACTCTTTTCGGGGTTCGGGCTAGGATCATGGCTTTTCGGGGGCGTCCGCTGCATGGACACAAAATCACCTCCACCAGATGTCACGTAGTAGTGACGCTAAAGTAAACAGTTGTAAAACTGTGTATGACGAAACTGGTTGTTTATTGGGCGAACCTGTGCCCACAAAAGCAAGTTAAACTCAAAGCACAACGATAGCGGCGAACACAGTCGGCGATCGTCGAAAATCTCATCAGCGGCAAAACGTGTCGGCTTTTATACCTGAGTCATCGAAGGTTCTAGATTAATCCCTGATGCCCGCGTGTCTTCCAGAAAGTTCTAGACAATTCGCGTCGGTCACACAATCAGATAACATAAGCGTCGGTGAAAACAGGCAACGGAAAGAAGCATCGATAACGTTCTAGAAACCTCCGACACAGGCGCGTCCTGCGCCGTTCGATAACGTTTAACATTTGTTAGCCGGTGGAAAGCGGCCACCGGCGAAAGATAAACATGTATACGTGTCAGTATTTTCTACCGTATAAGCACCAGCGGAAACATAACACTAGGCGCGGGGAGACAGCGCACGCGAAGGGACCAGCCATCATGGATGGCCCAAGCCAACTCCGGCTCAAATTAACTCCAAAATGAAGCGCGGGATATTTACAGGCAGAGGCAAGAAAAGTAGAAGTTGAGGACCCGTGTGTTCTAGCCGCTAGGCGAAAGAAGACTCCACGCCGCTATCAAGAAGGTTCCTCAGCTCACGTGTTTCCAACAGCGAGTGACTTGTACCGCTAGAGGTTCTATGAAGTACTTGACACACTGCTGTGTTCGGTAAACAACAGGTATCCACCTGATATGTAGCAGCATATGTCCCACATTGAGCAGCTTGCCATAGGAAAGGAAGACGAAGCATATATAACAAAGTTCTACGGTGACGACATGGAACCAGGACGCCTGATTTTGCATAGAGATATGCTGATTGACATTTTAAGCCAGCAAAGGTAGGCAGCATTGCACACATTTGGGGACGTCGTGTACATGTTTACGGGGGGGGGGGGGAGGGGGGGGGGAGGCGAACAACTGCGACACCTTTTGCCGGAAATGTCCAAACTAAAAAAATTGCTTTGGCCATACCGGTCTCGTCGACCACATCCGAGAGGTCATTTTCTTGCCTTCGGCGACTGAAAATGTACTTGCTGTCGACGACTGCACAAGCCCGTTTGTACTTTTTGGCAATTTTGCATCGATTTGCATAAAATTGCCGACGACTTCATTCCCAGACCAAGTGCCCGAACGAACATTTTTGTAGTGATGGTGAAATCATCGCATCAGACAACGAACTGATGTCTTTAATATGAGAGAGAAAGGCGCTAACTTACAAGTTAAAGCAAACCACCTGGCTTAGAAAACAACGCAAACAATTATACAAAGGAACGAAAATGGGGTCCATAACAGCGCACTCTGAGTGAAGGCATTTGGGTAAGAAAATACGCGTGGTTGCGCTATTCGTAAAACTCCCTAGTCTATCTGTGCTTTTTTCTTATTAATTTTTATTCGTCGTATGCTGCATTTGCCTCTCAATAACACAATTCACGTTGTTCCTATATTTGCTATCGAGTCCTTTCGCGCTTTTAAGATATCGCTGTGTTATTTATTTATTTGATAATGTGTTTTGTGGTGTTGTCGGTCAGGATGGGCGGAAGCGTTCGGGTTCGAAGCTCCACGGTGCCAGCGGCGGGGGAAATTCAGCAACCTCCACCAATTGAGAAGAGGTTTATTGGCGGTGTCCTTCAAGGACGCTACGAGTTCCAAGAACGGCGAGGCAGCTTGGAGCACCGTCTCCAAAAACACCAGCGGCCAACAGCGCGAGCAGAGCGGGCCGAGCGTTGGCGATGCTGCTGGACGGAGGCGCGTCTTCTTCTTCACAGTTTATTTATTTGAGCGCCTGATAATTTTTACTCTACAATCCTCTGTTCTGCCTCTGGAAAATAAACGAAATCAGTGCATCAGGCATGCTTTGACATGTAATGAAACCATGGCGTTATGGAATCACATTATACTTATGGTAACAATTCTAGTCATAGTTGTGTTCAGAAATTGTTATATATCATTTAATGTTTATGTATGTTAAGTCTTATCTTCTCAATAACTGACCTTTCGTCAGGAAAAGATTTCTTGATTGTATCTTTTGTATTAAATATTTTACAAGGCGTTACATTGCTTTTTCATAGATGTGTACTTGTGAGACTTATTAAGCACAAAACGCATGTATCTCCCTAACGTGTTTAACTGAACCCACTTGTCGCATGGCTCAACCAAGAGACGCTAGTCTCTTGGCGGTGCGAGGGGAGTCAGGCTGTAAATCTGAATGGTCTCCTACTCTGAGGTCTTGCAAATACTCATATAAGCTCGTCACATCAGTAAACAATCTTTAGAGGTCACACGAAGTTTCCAGTATAATTGTTATTAATATAAATGTTTATATATATATATATATATATATATATATATATATATGCATACATGGGTGGGGTCCGGAAGGCTGGTCAGCCCCCCCCCCCTCCCCCCGAAAAATGAAAACTTTCCGCCTATGCAGAAGAGATACAGACCGCGCGCCTGCTTCCGAAAGCAAGGATGACGTGGCAGCATGGCGACGCCCTCTACCCTCACGCACCACCTAGTGCGCCAACGCGGCAGCAGGTTTCCCTTTTTAACCGCCCTGCTCCGTCGTGGCGCGCTCCTGACGTGGGGTGGCGGCCACTGGGTATTTAGGCGCCGTTTCACTGCTACCGACTACAGACACCGGATTTTTCGCTCAATGGGCCATTTGGCGCTTTCACATCAAAACTGATTTACCGGTTACGTTTTGTCCTTCTATAGACGTGCATGTTTCTGCACTACCACTGCGAGTGCCTGCTGTTGTCGTGGTGAAATAGCGTAGAGCAACAGGAATTGCTGGAATCTGCAGTTTTTATTTCATTGCACGAAACAATATCTCAAATAAGTACCTAGTTCGAACGTTCCTACCGTCACGCTCAGTCCGCACCCTAAAACGTCATAGAAGAAATCAGGAGATAACATTTTGCATAGACAGAGCCGAACAAAGATCATTCCGAAAATTTGAATTTCTGCATAATCAGCATTGTCATGATTATTTCTTAAATATGCAGTACAGCAGCAGCAGCTACAGCATGTTGCCTAAATGCCTCTTCTTGCTTGCACAGCTCGTGGATTTCTTCACTGGCCATGCCGTTCTTCCCCGGATCATGGCGTGTCCCGCACCGGTCGAACACGTGGCGATTACTGGCAGTTCGTCATGGTTCAGCCCTATCGTCCAGGGGGATGATCGGCGTGAATGGCACGTTCTTCCTTCTCCGGTGATTCTGCGCATTCCCGTGGATGCTCCTACCGCGACAACTCCGACAAGTGACGCCATCAGATCGGTGACGTCAAGCATCTGCAGTATAAAATCTCCTCCATTCGAGTGCTCCGGCAGTGGGCAATGCAGCAGCAGCAGCTACAGCATGTTGCCTAAATGCCTCTTCTTGCTTGCACAGGTACGCTACTTCGACAACTCGTACTGTATCCGATCCGATAATCGATTCCTGCTGCTGCTGTGTTGCCGACATACTTCTTTGCGTAGTAGACTCATGTGCAATTTTTCATATGACATCGATTACCTTAGTCGTCTTATCCTCAGCGGTGACGTTGAGCTTAATCCCGGCTCCAGGAGACCGGCGTCTAGAACTGGCAAACCTGACGAGTTACAAGAAAGCTTTCTCAACGCTCTTGAGACGTCGGTCGAGTTGGCAATGCCTAGTTGTGATAAACCTTCTCTTGTGAAGGTTATTTCTGATTTATTTGCTTGTCAGAAAACTATATCCCAGGACTTATCTGAAATAAAAAAAAAAGCTGTGAATACGCGTTTCGATGCTTTGGAATTGCGTGTGGCTGTTCTCGAAAACTCCTGTTCGAAGGCACTGTCTGATGAAGATTCTGATCAGCTTCGTTCTGAGGCGGTTTGCCTAAACCGCACTGTTACCGAACTAACTGCCACATATGACGATCTTGAAAACCGGTCACGAAGAAATAACATAATATTTCATGGCATACCTGAAGATAGCGACGAGAATAGTGGCACACTGCACTCCAAGGTTGCGAACGTGTTCAAAAGACTTTTCCTTGACTGTCCGCGTATTGAACGCTTCCATAGATTAGGCAGAATGCACCCTGGGCGTTATTGCCCTATAATTCTAAAGTTTCTTGATTTCAGTCGTAAGCTAGTAGTGCTAAAAAATGCTTATAAGCTGAAAAATTCCGGCATGAAACTTTCCGAAGATGTTTCGGCCAGAGTGCGCGCAGTTCGCAAAAAGCTGTGGGATGCTTCCGTTGAGTAGCGGAATAACGGCTCGGTTATTAAAACGAGGTTTGATCATTTATTTATTGATAATGGGTGTCATAACTGAGACACTGCCTCCAATAGTTTAGTAATCGCTCCTGGCTTTGATTCCAGCGCAAAATTTCCAAAGGCATCTTCATTATTAGGTTGACATTTCAATCATTCTGCCACTGATCTCGCGCTTTTAAATGTTAATGCCAGAAGCATAACTAACAAATTTCCACAAGTTCTTTCGCTCGTTTCTTCATGTTCTCCTCATGTTATTTGGCTTACAGAAACATGGCTTCATTAAGACATTCACGATTCAGAATTCACGCCTCCTGGTTACATTGCTGTCCGGTATGACCGTCAGAATAAGAAAGGTGGTGGTGTTGGTCTGCTTGTACGTTCCGATTTTAGCTTTAAGGTTTTAACAGGTCCTCCTAATGTGGAATCGGTTTGGTCCAAGTGACTAGTGCCTAAACAGAATTTAACAATTTGTGGCCTTTATTGCCTCCCCTGATAGTCCTAGTGACTTGTTCGATAATATTTTGCATTTTATTCGTGACCTTTGCCTCGACAATTCTAACTTAATCGTTCTTGGTGACTAACGTTCCCGGCATTCACTGGCCTTCGCTCACATACTCCGCCTCTAATGCCTCTATTTGTAGAGACTTACTTACATTTTCTTTCTCACATAACCTGATCCAATTAGTGGATAAGAATACGCGGCAGAACTCCATCTTGACTTAGTTTTTATCAGTGATAGTGTTGCTGATCTAGGTTTTAAGTACGATATCGTGGAAGGAATCTCGGACCATAATGATGTTCTCGTACACATTAACTTCCCTATCCCACATAAACGCTTTAGTTATTCCACATTTCGCGATTTTAACAAGGCTGACGATACGTCTATCACTGATACTCTGGCAGATAACCTTGGCCATTTTTTGTCACTCAGTACCGAAAGCCATGTTGACAGTCTTCTTGACTGCTTTGGGTCTTTGGTGAAATCTTGCATCAATAACTACGTTCGATTAAAAATGAAAAAAAGATAAATATTAAACTTCCTTGGATTAACCGGGATATCTTGCACCTGTCACGCCGCGTGGGTAGACTACGTAAATCAAAGCAATCTAATCTTGCGCTTCGCGCTCCTTTTGAACAAGCCAAGGAGGAACTTCGTACCCGTACTAAAAACGCTAAAGATTTCTATTTTTCAGTGCAACTTCCAATACTATTTAAATGAAATCCTCGCAGGTTCTGGATATCAATCTTACCTACTGCGAAGGGCAGTACCTCTTTCAAGATAAATGACACTGTTACTAATGACCCCATCGTAGTTTCGAATGCTTTTAACTCGTACTTCCAATCTGTTTTCACTCTCGATAACCATGTAGTCCCAAAGTTTAATTATGACACACAATCTAATAAACTAAGCAACATCGTAATAAATTCTGATGGTGTCTTAAACCTGATCTTGAGTCTCGGCACTAAAAAGTGTGACGGTTCAGATGGTATCCCGAATTCTTTCCTTCTTAGATACTCCTTATGGACAGCTCAGTACCTTAGCGTAATCTTCCAAAAATCCTTAGACGCCGGTGAAGTACCAACTAAATGGAAAACAGCCAAAGTCCTGCCTTTGTATAAATCAGGTGATAAACAACTTCTCTCTAATTACAGGCCGATTTCTCTCACAGCGCAGTCTTGCAAGGTGTTAGAGTATATTATTTACAAACACATAATCGAATTCCTTGACTCTAATGACGTTCGAACATCTGCTCAGCATGGTTTCCGTCGTGGGTATAGCACTGTAACGCAATTAGTCGATTTTGTTCATGATGTCGCTTCTAACCTAGACCTAGGTAAACAAGTGAATGTCATCTTTATTGACTTTTCTAAAGCTTTTGACTCTGTAATTTATTCTAAACTACTTGTAAAACTAAATGCCATATTCAACAATCATCGTCTTGTTTCTTGGATCGCCAGCTTTCTTCATTGTCGCTCTCAATTTGTTTCTTTTATTTCGGTGGAATCAACTCCTGTTGACGTCACATCAGGCGTTCCTCAGGGATCCGTACTAGGCCCTGTATTATTCCTCATATATATTAATGATTCGCCTTGCAGCACCTCCACTAAAATCTAACTTTATGCAGATTACTGTGTATTATACGAATCTATTAACTCCATTGATGACCATCACCGTCTTGCACAATCCCTCATGTCTTTCTGCACTTGGTGCAAAACGTGGCAAATGAACATATCAACTGTAGTAAAACAGTCGTGATGTCATTTGCCAATAGACAGAGCTCCCTCTCATTCGATTATGCTTTGGATGGCATCCCACTTAAAAGAGTTTCTCAATACAAATACTTAAGAGTCGTTCTAACAGAGCATCTTTCATGTTCTAAACACATCGAATATATAACTGGTAAAGCCCTAAAAAAATTAGGTTATTTGCGCCGCACTTTAGCTAAGACCCCTCGTGATACTAAACTCTTATTATATAAAACGTTAATTCGCCCTGTTCTAGAATGTGCATCTGTTGTCTGGTTTCCCTACAAACACTGTGGAATAATTTCGCTCAATAATGTTCAACGTAAATCTATCTGTTTCATTTGCCAAAATTACAGCCGCAATTTCTCGCCAACACAGGCTCAACAATCCCTGAACATCGAGCTATCACTTTCACGGTATCGCATCGAAGTCTTAAAACTTTTATATGCAATTAATAACTCCACTTGTTGTCTTTCTGATTGTAACTACATCACATTTACAAACGCAAGTTGTACCCGTAGCTCCCACGCCTAGAACATAACAACTATATTTGCCCGTACTAACACATTCAAATACAGTTTTATTTCCACGTACAATTGAGCTATGGTTTTCTCTCCCCGGTGACATTCTTTCACTATCATTAAAAGATTTTATAGCTACCATCACTAAGCTCCTCGCTAACATGTAAAGCGCTTCCTTTTTTCACTTTTTGTGTATGTGTGTTTTTTATTGTGTAGCAATGTATAATGTTCCCACTCCTGCTATAGCCCTATATTGGGCTTCAGTATATGGAAATAAATAAGTAAATAAATTATTCTTATTGTCATTCTAAAAACATACGGTGGTAAGGTTTTGCGTATCAAAAGTTGGCGAAATCCAGGTGAGAGAGACGTACGCGTATTTTTTAGCCACAGTTTACACAACTGGGCATCCGTCTGGTTTTGTCCAGTGGTCAGACGTGAGGTTTCGCATGACCCAACGAAGTCGGATGTCCCGGTACAAATACAAAAGTCTCTTTCATACTTTCCTCACGTGAGACAATACTAACATATACTTCCGATGGAGGCACCTTTAGCGTTAAGATTTCCGTATGCTACTTAGCAAAAAAAAAAATTATACAGACTCTACTCCATTAAACAGCTATGTAACGCGAAACATTCACGGTTTCGTAGAGAGTGATTCTTCTTGTTGATGAGGGCAAATTAGCCCAACAAAGGAAAACACACCATGCTAGGGAAGACAAGCGCTACCCTTGCAGTGTGTCTGGTGTTTTGTTGCGTTAATCTCCCTCATCAAGAATGCAAGACGAACTAGCCCATCAAATAATTCTTGCAGAGGGTCTTGTGAATAAATACCTGCTGGGACGAGTAGTGCTCTTGCCACGTGTTGCGAACTGATGTGAAGTGCACCGCATGGTGGTGTCAGTTGATGTTGCGATACCGAGTGACCCAATTTGGCTACCACAAAGGTTCATTGAAGTGCAGCATATAACTATAATCATCATCAGCTGCATACTTCGATGTCCACTGCAGGACGAAGGCCTCTCCCTGTGAGCTCCAGTTACCACTGTCTCGCACTAGATGATTCCAATTTGCGCCTGCAAATTTCCCAATTTCATCACCCCACCTAGTTTTCTGCCATCCTCGACTGCGATTCCCTTCCCTTGGCACCGATTCTGTAACTCAAATGGTCCACCCCTCATCTACCCTACGCATTACATGGACTTTCCAGCCCCATTTTTATTGTAATAGCAATTATATGGACACTCCAAGCAAATATATGCCGTCGTCGTCCACGTCATCGTCGCCGTCGTGTCCCGTACAAAGTCCAAAGGCGATAATACCGTCGCCGCGCGCCATATGCTGCATGTGCGAGTGAATTCGCGTGGGGGTAGCCCACGATCGCGGCTCAATCTGGCGCGAAGAGAGGGAAGCATACAGGAAACGCGCCGTCTTCCATCGCGCGAAATGCCATGGGGGGATGGAACAGAGTGAGGGAGGCGCTATTGGTCACCGACAGCAACTGGGCATTTCGCGACCGCGCGCATGGGAACCGACGATCGCGGCTAAATCTCTCGCGCGCAGGGAGGAAGGCAGCACGGGAGGGAGGTGGGGCGGCGTTCTACTCCGGCACCAACTGCGCTCTTTGCGAGGCCACGCACGGTCGAGCGCGCCTTATCTTGAAAGTGGTTTGCAGGCGGCTCATATACCTTTGTACGTGCGGTGTTCTCGTCGCGTAGTTTGCGTTAAAGCGATAAACACCACGAAGGTCACTTTGCTCGCTGCTGCTGCCGCTCTTCCTGACGTCAGTGTTTTGACAGTCAGTGTCCGCGGTCAGCGAGTGTGATGTGTTCATATTTGCTGTGCGCGCTGACACCAGGCTTGCTTATTTATTAGTAAGCGAATATTTCAAGTTTTATAGTGGCCGATAAAACTCTATCCTTACTTCGTATAGCTGTATACTAATTTGCTATCCTGTCATCACTACTTAGAATAAAGGTAGCATGGCGGATATGGGTTCAGTACAGGTTGTGTTAGAATTCTTCTGCTGCTTTTGCTATATCATCGAAATTTCTGATGGCATTACCTATACTTATCTTTCATGCACACATCTTGCCTTCTCCTAGGCTAGCTTTCTCACTGATTTGACGTGGCGGCCATTCTTTACTGCTTCCAATCTTTTCCCTCGTTATAATTTACAATATCATTTACTTTCTAGTCTTGTTGACCAGTTTTTACAGTTTAGCTAATTCTGATGTTTGAGTTAGACACTTTCCACGTTTGGCGTTGTTGATTAGGTTCTCTTTACATGGGATAGCTATAAATACTACTGGTTGCCTTGGTTCCTTACCTCCCACTTTAATTGCTGCTTCCTAATTTAGCCAAGTTACGGTTCATTCATTATCTCTATGTTATCTTCATCTTCCTGTTCTAAAGCTGCATATTTGTTTGCGAGTACCAGCCTGACTCATCTGCCTTTACCTTTAATGCTATGACAAGGAAGTCTAGCACGGCTGTGGACGGCACGAAGGACGCCGACAGGAAGACACAACAGCGTAGGTTTCGCCAGGCGCACCAGGAACAGCCGTCGAGCACGAGCCCACTACAGTAGCGCTGGGCGATTCGGCTGCGAAGCTCTACACGACGAACTTCTTGTTCCTTACATCTTCCCCCCTCGCGTAAGATCTAGGTTGGCCTGTTTTCTTTTCTTGACTACTTTACCTCTTTCTCTCTTCAAATTCATAGAAATGCTAGATCTCACTAGTTATGGTCTCTGACCTTTACCCTACCTAACACTTTACACTCTGCCCTAATCTGGGATCGGTTGAGAGTGTGAAATGCATTTAATGTCTGTTTCTCCATTAAGGCTTTTCCAGTCCACTTTCTGTTACTGCGCTTCCTGAAAAGGTATTCATTATTTGGAGTTATTCCTTTCTGCGAT